>NC_047512.1:1593881-1597700 GCF_902827115.2 Pseudochaenichthys georgianus | reverse complement strand
GTGTGTGTGTGTGTGTGTGTGTGTGTGTGTGTGTGTGTGTTATCGCTTCAGGTCAACAGAGCGATGTACACACACACACACACACACACACACGTTAGATGTTTGTGAACAGAGGTGCTTATGAAGAATTTGTCATCTGCATAAATAAATAAATAAAAATGGCGCCTTCACACTTCCTCCGGTCAAGATGAATACCTTGATGATTCCAAAATAATCCTTTGTTTTTAACTAAGAGCGAACTTGATGTTCTCATCTATCATACCTCCGTGTGTCCTCCTAACGCGTGCCGTCTTCGTGTCCTCCATTACCTGAGTTAAGCATCCTCCAGTCCGTCTGGCACCACGAGACGCGCTCTGTGAAGTCTGCCTCTCTCTCGCTTGACCTCCAAACTAATCCTTCATTCAACAAAACCTCTTATTCGTATCTAAAATCCCAACCTTGCATTTATAGATTTAATTTAAATGAATTTCTGCTTCCTCAGTTTAAGAGTCTCTTATGAAACTGATGAATGCAAGGTTAATAATGTTTGCTCTGAAATGTTTCTGAATGACTCGCTGTGAGACGACGCAGAGCAGACAGTGTGTGTGTGTGTGTGCGTGCGTGCGTGCGTGTGTGTGTGTGTGTGTGTGTGTGTGTGTGTGTGTGTGTGTGTGTGTGTGTGTGTGTGTGTGTGTGTGTGTGTGTGTGTGTGTGTGTGTGTGTGCGTGTGTGTAAACCATTCCTGAGAACAGAAGTCTAAGTCATATTGCTGAATGTGTTTTTGATCCTGATCCCGTAACACAGGGTGGGGAACCTTTTTCCTCTCAAGGGCCATTTCAATTTTTTCAACATCCTCCGAGGGCCGTACAAATGATTGACCTCTGCTTAAAAATCACAGCCCATTCATTTGGCCTTTCTTTGATGCTGTGCAAAGAGAAAGCAACCTCTGAATCCAGATATCTTGCCATGACTCGCGTATGCATGCACGTGCACGGTTGTGGCATGACCACCAAAACAGAAATATATGGACACAAGATAATAATAATAATAATAATAATAATACATTTATTTTGGGGGGCGCCTTTCAAAACACCCAAGGACACCTTACAGGGTTACAGATTTACAATTTACATCTACAATTATACCTTACAAATCAAAACAGTGGATTTAGTGAAGTATCAGCCGGGGTAAGACGAGACAAACAACAGGAAGTGGACTACAAGAGGACACAGAAGGACACAGAAGGACACAGAAGGACACAGGGTACAGATTATAAAGAAAATGCCAGTTTGAACAGGTGGGATTTGAATGTCGTTATGGAGTCAGACTGTCGGATGTGTCGTGGCAGGGAGCTCCAGAGTCTGGGAGCCGAGCAGCTGAAAGCTCGAGCACCCATGGTTTTGAGGCGAGAGCTTGGGACGGTGAGAAGTCCTACGGAGGAAGAGCGGAGGGTGCGGGAGGGGGTGTACTCCTGAAGGAGGTCGGTGATGTAGATGGGGGCAAGGTTATGGACAGCTTTGTATATGAGTAGAATGTTTTTGTCGTCAATACGGTAGCGTACAGGAAGCCAGTGTAGCTGAGTGAGAACGGGGGTGATGTGGTCGGATGAGTTGGTGCGGGGGATGACCCGGGCAGCAGAGTTCTGGATTATTTGCAGTCTATTGAGGAGCTTGATGGGAAGGCCAGTCAGAAGTGCATTGCAGTAATCAATCCGGGATGTGACGAATGAGTGGACCAGGATTTCAGTGCTGGGTCGGGACAGAGACGAGCGGAGTCTGGAGATGTTCCGAAGATGAAAGAAGGCGGTGCGGGTGCGAATGAGAGGGAGCCGTCCAGAATGACACCGAGGCTTTTCACTTGGCCAGCGAATGGTATGGGGAAGCCGTCGATGATGATGTTTGATGCCGGGGTGATATGTGAATTGGTGAGGGTGGATTTGGAGCCGATGAGCAGGGCCTCAGTTTTTCTACCGTTAAGCTTCAGGAGGTTCCTGCTCATCCAGCTCCTGATGTCCTCCAGGCAGGTGGTGAGGGAGGTTGGGGGCAGGGCAGTGGTGGGTTTGGAGGAAATGTAGACCTGTGTGTCATCGGCGTAGCAGTGAAAATTAACCTCATGGTGACGGAGGATTTTGCCCAGGCGGAGGAGATATATGATGAATAGAAGTGGACCCAGTACTGACCCCTGGGGGACACCCAGTGAAATAGCACTTTCTTGTGACTTGTGATTACCGAGTTGTACAAACTGTTGTCTGTCAGTGAGGTATGATGAGAACCAGGAGAGTGCAACACCAGTGATCCCAATGCCAGCCAGGCGGTCCAGGAGTAGTGGGTGAGAGATGGTATCGAATGCAGCGCTGAGGTCAAGGAGGATAAGGATGGTGAGAAGTCCGGAGTCAGCTGCACGGAGGAGGTCGTAGGTGATTTTAACAAGGGCTGTTTCAGTACTGTGTTTTTGGCGGAAACCAGATTGGAAGGGTTCATGGAGGTTGTTTATGTCAAGATGGGACTGAAGCTGTGCGGCAACCACCCTCTCAAGGGTCTTGGAAATGAAGGGTAGGTTGGAGATGGGCCTGTAGTGGTTTAGATCGGCTGGGTCAGTACCGGGTTTTTTGAGGATGGGAGTGATTGCAGCCAGTTTGAGGGAGGTGGGTACAATTCCAGAGGTGAGGGAGGAGTTAATTATGTCAGGGATCATGGGTGATATGGCTGGTAGGCAAGCCTTGACCAGGGTGGTGGGAAGAGGATCAAGCTGACCGGTGGTGGCTTTAGCTTTACGGATGAGCTCTGAGATGGTGTATTCCGATGCTGGGGTGAAGATGGAGAGGGAGCTGATGAGTGATGGACCAGTGGTAGACATCCAGGGTGGATCACTTGAGGAGGTGCATGCTGAGGCCAGCTCTAAGTGAATGGTGTTAATTTTGGAGTGAGAAAATTGCAGAAAGTCAGTACATTGGTCAATGGAGATATCTGGAGGGAGGGTTTGAGGAGGCTGAAGTAGGTCACTGACTGTGGAGGAAAGAACTCTCTGCTGATGAGGTTGGAGTAATATGAGGACTTGGCATTGGAAAGCGCGTTCTTGTAGAGGTGAAGGTGATCCGAGTACATTTGCGTGTGAACTGAGAGTCCGGTGCTCTTGCACAGCCGCTCCAGTCGGCGGCCAGTTGTTTTGAGCTGACGTAGCTCAGAGGTGAACCAGGGGGCGGAGTGGGAGGAGCCAGGGCAGTGAGGGAAGAGGAGAGACAGTTACTATAGTGATTCACCAGGTCAGCAGGTGGGTGGATGTTGGAGGATTGGGGTAGGAATTAATCAGAGTGGTGAGATCTGTGGGGTTAATGTGTTTAATGTTTCTGAAGGTGATGGACCGTTGTTCTTTGGCTTTGGAACGGGGGGCATGGATATCAAAAATTACAGCTTTATGGTCAGAAATTGGGAATTCAATGACAGCAAGGTTAATGGGAGTGATGCCAGTGCAGCAGAGTAAGTCCAGTTTGTTATGTGTTGGGAGGTTAACATGTTGTGTGATATCGAGGCAGTCCAGGAGTGAGATGAAATCATTTGCATGGGTCGTCAATGTGGATGTTAAAGTCGCCTAAGAGGATAACAGTAGGGGACATTGCACATACAGATGTTAGTAATGATGAACATGCAGTGAGAAAAACAGCAGAGGGCTTCGGCGGTCTGTAGATGGAAATAATGATGATGGGTTTGGGGCCAGTGAGTTTTACAACTAAGCATTCACAAGAGGAGTGATGGGGGACAGTGACAGCAATGACTTTAAAGTGTTCACGGTGCAACACAGCAAGCCCCCCCCCTCCCAGTGGCACGGGGTTTACTAATAAAA
>NC_047512.1:1483881-1588881 GCF_902827115.2 Pseudochaenichthys georgianus | reverse complement strand
AAGACAGGATGGAGACTCAGACTCACGATGGAGACATGATGGAGACTCAGACTCATGATGGAGACTCAGACTCACGATGGAGACATGATGAAGACTCAGACTCATGATGAAGACATGATGAAGACAGGATGGAGACTCAGACTCATGATGGAGACTCAGACTCATGATGGAGACTCAGACTCATGATGGAGACTCAGACTCATGATGCAGACTCAGACTCATGATGCAGACTCAGACTCATGATGGAGACTCAGACTCATGATGGAGACTCAGACTCATGATGGAGACTCAGACTCATGATGGAGACTCAGACTCATGATGAAGACATGATGGAGACTCAGACTCATGATGGAGACTCAGACTCATGATGGAGACTCAGACTCATGATGAAGACTCAGCCTCATGATGCAGACTCATGATGAAGACATGATGGAGACTCAGACTCATGATGGAGACTCAGACTCATGATGGAGACTCAGACTCATGATGGAGACTCATGATGAAGACATGATGGAGACTCAGACTCATGATGGAGACTCAGACTCATGATGGAGACTCAGACTCATGATGAAGACTCAGCCTCATGATGCAGACTCATGATGAAGACATGATGGAGACTCAGACTCATAATGAAGACATGATGGAGACTCAGACTCATGATGAAGACATGATGGAGACTCAGACTCATAATGAAGACATGATGGAGACTCAGACTCATAATGAAGACATGATGGAGACTCAGACTCACGATGGAGACTCAGATCTCATTCAGCTTCTTCTTCCTGCTGAAGGCAGCATCCTCACAAGTCTTTGTGCCAGACGTTAGGAACAGAGAAGGAGAGTGTCCTCGCTCAGAGACGCTGCCTGCAGAGCTCACGGCAGCACGCTGAGGTCGGGCGATGACTTTTAAACCCGCAGTTTGACAACGTAGAGCTTTGTTTAGTCAACACGGAAATATCAAAGGCCGAAAATACATCTCGAGGTTTTTCTGAAGGATTAGAAGCCGAGCGGCCTCAACGTGTACACACACATTACAGGTCCACTCATTGTTATTTAGCTGTGTGTGTGTGTGTGTGTGTGTGTGTGTGTGTGTGTGTGTGTGTGTGTGTGTGTGTGTGTGTGTGTGTGTGTGTGTGTGTGTGCGTGTGCGTGCGTGCGTGTGTGTGTGTGTGTGTGTGTGTGTGTGTGTGTGTGTGTGTGTGTGTGTGTGTGTGTGTGTGTGTGTGTGTGTGTGTGTGTGTGTGTGTGTGTGTGTGTGTGTGTGAACAAGAGGGAAACAGAGAAAGGAAGTGGCTACAGAGTACAGACTATACGCTTTTCAAAATAAAACGGGAAACAAAGACAGATCTGGACAGGACAATAAAACAGGGGAAACTAATTAAAATACGGATCAAAACACAGATGTGTGTTTCCGTGGCTCCTCCTCGTGTCCTCGGCTCCTCCTCGTGTCCTCATCACGGTCCACGTTGAGGTGGCAGGAAGGATTTCACTTCCTAATGTAATCAGTGTGAGTTTCTGCCTCGCTAACTTCACCATGTGTCTTTCCTTTGTCTCACACACACACACACACACACACACACACACACACACACACACACACACACACACACACACACTCACCCCCCCGTCAAGATGAAAGACAACCATCACCGTAAACACCACGATGCGTCTGGCAGACACGTGCAGAAGAAAACATAATGCAGCGATCTATATGTTGTTCACAGCTGCTGCACGAGCATCCGCCGGACCATCGGTCAGGCTAACGTCCGTCAGCAGACATGCACCTCCTCTCAATACAAGCAGCCCTGATGTGATATCAGTATGACAGACACAGTACAGACACAGACAGACACATAGACCACACAGTACAGACACAGAGACATGACAGACACAGAGACACACAGACACACACAGACAGACACAGACCAGACACAGAGACACACAGACACACACCAGGACAGTACACAGACAGACACAGAGACACCACAGACAGACACAGACACAGACTAGACACAGAGAGGATCACAGACAGAGAGACACAGACAGACACAGACAGACACAGACAGACACATACACACACAGACAGACACAGACAGACACAGACAGACACATACAGTAGACAGAGACACACAGACAGACACAGAGATGACACAGGACACACAGACAGACACAGACAGACACAGTAGAGACACCAGACAGAGAGACACAGACAGACACAGACAGACACAGACAACACAGAGACACAGACAGACAGAGAACAGACACAGAGACACAGAGACACACAGACAGAACAGACAGACACAGAGACACAGACAGACACAGACAGACAACAGACAGAAACAGAGACACAACAGACAGACAAGAGAGACAAACAGACACAGAACAGACAACAACAGACACAGAGACACACAGAGACACAGACAGACACAGAGACACACAGACAGACAGACAGACACAACAGACACAGAGACACACAGACAGACACAGACAGACACATACACACACAGACACACACAGACAGACACAGACAGACACATACACACACAGACAGACACAGACAGACACAGACAGACACAGACAGACACATACAGACACAGACAGACACAGACAGACACATACACACACAGACAGACACAGACAGACACAGACACACACAGACAGACACATACAGACACACACATACACAGACATACACATACATACACATACAGACACACACATACACACATACACATACATACACATACATACACATATACACACATACATACACATACATACACATATATACACACACATCCACATTCATTTAAGTTCACTATGTCATATTAACACCTGGGTGAGGCAACGCGAAAACTAACATCTGGGTGCTGCTCAGAGAAGCAAGGAAGCTGCAGTCCGAGTTATACACAACGTAAAAGCAGGTACGATCACACACAGACACACACACACAACACACACATGCACACACACACACACACACACACACACACACACACACACACACACACACACACACGCACACACACACACAGTGACAATCTCTCCCCATTCCAGTCATGTAAGCAATTTGTTGAGGAATGGTGCGTTGCAGGCATCCAGATATAATCCAACATCTGAACCACAAAACCAGGACTGATCTCTCACACACACACACACACACACACACACACACACACACACACACACACACACCACACACACACACACACACACACACACACACACACACACATACCATGTATACATCACTTCAGGGGACATTACATTGACCTACATGCATTTCCTGGAGACTTATCCTAACCAAGTCTTCACCCTAAAATTAATGATCCCTTATGGGGACCTCCAATGTGTCCCCATAAGGGAGGCGAGTCCCACCACGTGACTGTGTAAACAGATTTAGGTCCCCACAAGTATAGTAATGCTAGACCACACACACACACACACACACACACACACACACACACACTGGCCCTCTTTTCCCTTGAAGCTGAGTCTACTGGAGGTCTATTTTTAGTGCAGGATCTTCTTTCTTAAGGATACAACGCAGATACTCGTGTTTTGAAGATGTCCCACATGCTGTATACACACACTCTCACACACACACACACTCACACACACACACACACACTCTCACACACACACACACACTCTCACACACACACACACACACACACACACTTGTTGACTTCCCCACATGCCCGCTAACTGCTATATCCTGTGTTAATGTAGTGACACGGAGAGAGCAGGTCAGTGGAGGAGTCTCAACAAAAGACACAGAAGCTGCTTTCACATGAAGAGAGGTTCATTCGCTCTCTGACAATAAGACGACAAGAAGAGGCCCATGGGAGAGGCTTCAGCTATATACGTTTTCCTACATAATACACTTAAAGAGTCCTCTCCTTTAAAGAGTCCTCTCCTGCTGGTGTTCAGGTGTATATCAGGATGTAGTGTCTCTACTTTAAAGAGTCCTCTCCTGCTGATGTTCAGGTGTATATCAGGATGTAGTGTCTCTACTTTAAAGAGTCCTCTCCTGCTGATGTTCAGGTGTATATCAGGATGTAGTGTCTCTACTTTAAAGAGTCCTCTCCTGCTGATGTTCAGGTGTATATCAGGATGTAGTGTCTCTACTTTAAAGAGTCCTCTCCTGCTGATGTTCAGGTGTATATCAGTGTGTAGTGTCTCTACTTTAAAGAGTCCTCTCCTGCTGATGTTCAGGTGTATATCAGTATGTAGCATCTCTACTTTAAAGAGTCCTCTCCTGCTGATGTCCAGGTGTATATCAGTATGTAGCATCTCTACTTTAAAGAGTCCTCTCCTGCTGATGTCCAGGTGTATATCAGTATGTAGTGTCTCTACTTTAAAGAGTCCTCTCCTGCTGATGTCCAGGTGTATATCAGTATGTGTTTCCCACCCGTCAATCACTGTGTATTCTGTCTGTTATCAGTGTGAGGTCCATTTTGAGTTTAAACTGTTTTCTCACAAAGGTGTTGCCCTCTTTAAACGAAGGCCTCCAGTCTTATCGAGCCATGGGCCCGCAGTTTTAAAACCGGAAAACAGGAGAATCAAAGCGTCAATCGTGGCCTGGTGTGAACCCGGAGATACTGGGATATGACGGACACACTCGGTCTGAGACTAAGCCTGAAATTGCAGATGGTATCGCTGCGACAGAAAATGGAAGGAACTTTTTTTGGCAGTGAGTGACGCCTTCAAAGCTGCACAAACTTCATACTTTAGAAAAAAAATTCGTGCAAAGTTTTAAATTTGCATTGGGGGATTTGAATCTGAAATAGAGGTTCTTAAACAGTTAAGGTACGATAAGATCAGAAGTACGTTATTGATCCCAATTTGGGACTTTTTTGCGATTTAAATGAATGCACAGACATCAGTGGTTCCCAACCTTATTCAACTCAGGGACAACTTAAGAATCTAAAATGTGCGGCCCACATTCAACCATAAACAATACGGAGACTAATAAAGTTCTGATCAATTCAGAACATGTGACACGATGTTAATCCAGTAGAACAGACCGCTGTGATCAAGGACTGTAATGACCGTTGCTAAGGAGGATCAAGAAAGAGAAGGGAAAGGAGGTTCGAATACAAAACAATCTTAGTAATTAAAATGTTTCCAAACAAATCATAATGTTTTGCAAATTATTTGGCGGCCTACTTGCAATGCCTTCGCGGACCACTAGGGGGCCGCAGCCCACAGGTTGGGAACCGCTGGTCTATGCCATCTTAATTAGCTATTGAAGCAACTAGCTAATTAGTGAGATGCATTATCTTTGTTATAGTTTCCCATAATGCACCGAAGCCTAACTTTACAGATATAACAAACTAAATACTCTGCGGAAAAAAGTGTCTCGCTGAAATAATATCCGGCTAAAAGAATGTCGCAGGAATTAGTCTTAAAACAGGGAAATTAGTCAGCATAATACCGCTTCCTGTCCCTAAGCCTGGAGGTCAATGGTTTTCTGAATGTCTTTTTGGTTGTTAGCCTGAAATAAGGTCTGTGGTTAACACAAGCGTAAGAGCTTTTAACGCTTTTATTCTACGTCAGTAAATACCCCACTAGTGGTGAATAAATAAATGAACGGCGGTTGCTAACAAGTGTCTAAATGAGGCGACTAAATGTGATCACTCCCAACATTAGCCACCTATAGCTTAGCGGTGGGGACGTGAAGTCATGTGACCGTGCTGTAGTTCCTTTATAGCCCAACATTAGCCGCCTTTAGCTTAGCGGTGGTGACGTGAAGTCATGTGACCGTGCTGTAGTTCCTTTATAGCCCAACATTAGCCACCTTTAGCTTAGCGGTGGTGACGTGAAGTCATGTGACCGTGCTGTAGTTCCTTTATAGCCCAACATTAGCCTCCTTTAGCTTAGCGGTGGTGACGTGAAGTCATGTGACCGTGCTGTAGTTCCTTTATAGCCCAACATTAGCCTCCTTTAGCTTAGCGGTGGTGACGTGAAGTCATGTGACCGTGCTGTAGTTCCTTTATAGCCCAACATTAGCCACCTTTAGCTTAGCGGTGGTGACGTGAAGTCATGTGACCGTGCTGTAGTTCCTTTATAGCCCAACATTAGCCTCCTTTAGCTTAGCGGTGGTGACGTGAAGTCATGTGACCGTGCTGTAGTTCCTTTATAGCCCAACATTAGCCTCCTTTAGCTTAGCGGTGGTGACGTGAAGTCATGTGACCGTGCTGTAGTTCCTTTATAGCCCAACATTAGCCGCCTTTAGCTTAGCGGTGGTGACGTGAAGTCATGTGACCGTGCTGTAGTTCCTTTATAGCCCAACATTAGCCTCCTTTAGCTTAGCGGTGGTGACGTGAAGTCACTTTTTACTGATCTACATTTCAAAGCCTCTTTACTTTCACTTGAGTAAAGAAGTTTAGTCAGTACTTCTACTTTTACCAGAGTGTTTTTAAACACGATTATCTGTACTTCTACCTGAGTAAAAGATGTGTGTACTTTTGTAGCAGACCTGGTGTCAGCAGTGTTGCTTCAGCACAGACCGACGTTAAGTGGATCGTTTAGCGTAGTTGTATCGTCACTGAAGAACTCTGAACATTATAAACGTTCCTGACATTGAACACCGTAAATCGTCCTCTATTAAGTTATTTCTGCTTCTCTTTCCCCTCTTTTTTGTCCTCTCTTCGTCCTTCTTTTCCCACTACACCCTGTAACAGAACACTTTTCTCCGTCCCCTGTAATTGAGGTGAAGACACATACCTCCTGTAATTGGTTTTACAGTAAGGACTCGTGATGCTTTTGCTTACCTGGGCACATTTCTGGATGTTCAGGTTGCAAACAATCCCTTCAAGGTCAGAGAGGAGAGTTCTTTGGGGAAGTCTTGGAAAGTCTTGCAGCTCCTTTGTGTTGCTGAGCTGCAAGCAAACTTTCCTCGTGGGGTTTAAACTCTGAATAATTTTGCATACTGTTATCTCCCCTTAATCCATTCTTCCTCGCTCTCTGCTGTGTTATCTCGTTTCTATTTAAATTCCACTCTTTTGTGTTTATCTCATATTCATCACAGCGGAAAGAAATGCTGCTCCAAAAACAAGTTGAACAAATAATGAAAATAAGCTGTTTTCACTTGAAATAAATACAAAAATCTGCCAATAGAACACGTGAACATTAGCTTGGTAAGATCTCTTGAGATAAGACGGGATATTTATATACATCACATCTTGCAATCATCTGGAGAACTCATTCTGAACTATATCTGACCAGCATCAGGAGATGTTGTGTTACAAAATAAGCCGCCAATGCTCAAACGTGTTCTGATGTCAGCTGGTGATTTAGAATTGATTTTGAGTTTTCTCATGGCAGTTAGAGTATAGGGCACAAACCAGGGGACTGTACTTCCTCTTGACACCGTAGGTTATTTAAACCTAAATATACTTGTTATTGTGCTTCTGTCTTTCTGTGTCTTTGCATCTGCCCCGTAAACTCCCTCACCCCTCGCTCTCTTCTCTTGATCGCCCTCTCACGGAGAACACTTCACTGCCCCGCTTCATTGGTAAATGGACTTATATAGCGCTTTATCCAGTCTTTAAGACCCCTCAAAGCGCTTTACATACTTCATGTCGTTCACCCATTCATACTGAGCAGTGTATGTTAGGACATGCACTAACATACATACACATTCACACACCGTTGGCCATGCCATCGGGAGCAACTCAGGGTTAAGTATCTTGCTCAAGGATACATCGACATGTTGACTGCATGGGCTGGGATCGAACCCACAACCTTCTGGTTGAAAGACGACCGCACTCCCTCGCAGCCACAGTCGCCCATTGTAGGATTTCTGCCATGTCTCTACTTTAGTTTGACCATCTCTGTTACTAAGTTAAGGAATACTAAATAAATAAGTAATTAGATACCTTACCGTTACTGCGCTCATAAAGAACGATAAGAATAAGAATAATGCGTATTGAATTGGTTTAATCAATTAGTGAGGTTATTTAAGGCACAGCAGTTACAACGGTCAAACTACATTAAAACAGAATTGTCCGCATTTTGTCTTTAATAGTTCCTAACGTTAGATATGTCAATGAGATATGGACCGCGAAACAAACAATTTCCCTGGTTTTCTTTTTTTATAAAAACTTCTTACGTTTTTGGGGGGGGGGGGCCCTTTCTCTAGTTTAGAGCAATAGCCCCTCCAAATGTCTGTGCACGTCCCTGGTGAAAAGAAACAAGTTTCCTCTGAGATACAACTCAAAATAAGATGTTTTGACTGAACAAGATGAAGCATGTCCAAAAACAAGACCTGATATCTCACTGCAGTGCAAGTTATCACGTCTCATATCAGGAGTAGAGACACATTCTGACTGGATATCAGACAAAGATACTGGGCAAGATTTCAAGTTTTTGTAGTGCACCCTTCCTCCCCTCCTCTCCTTCCTCTCTTCTCATCAGCATCATATGTGTTAGTGAGCTCTCGTCTCTCAGTGGGTATTTGGCCTCGAGTGGCATCAGCTGGTTGACCTGCACGGCAACAGAGCTGCTTAAGAAAGTCCAGGGAACAGACATCCTGATTGTAATGATCAGTGATTGCTCTCCAGACCGAGAGACAGTGAGAGAGGGGGGAGAGGTCATCAGAAGTGGAGAGGTTGATGAAGATTGGATCACTTGTGCAGAAACTGGGGTGAAAAAAAAGGATGTCACATGTTTGCAGGAATAATTCACCTTATTTTGCTCGCCCGTATTCACACTTCCGGTTTAAACGCTCATGTGTTAGCTTGTCTGGTTTAGCACTAGCTGAATTGTAAACAGTGACTTGTATTTAAGATCATTCGCAGCTACTTTGCTCATATGGAATGTTTCATAGCAACCATCATCTGTTAGTGGCTGCAGGAGGACATATGGAAATGGCCTAAAAGCTCATATTAACACAGTGAAGAACTCAGTTAACCTGTCAGAGTGCTGTTCAGCTAGCAAACGTTAACAATAGGCGCTTTCACACCGGAGTACTTTTCCCAGGAATAGTTCCGATAGTTCCTGGGATTTTGCGTTCACACCAGAAATATCTGGAACTAGAACTTTTTTTTTGCGAACCTTTTCAAACATTTGCAGTCCCTGCTAGAGAGGTGGGACTTTCCTGGGGAGAAAAAGGTTCCTCTGTCTGATTGGCTGAGCGAATTGCAAACCCCGCCCCGTAAAACTCTGAAAATTGTTTGTGAAGCCGCCATTTTATTTGCTCGCATTAGCATTAGCATTAGCCCAGCGCACCAACGGAAAGAGACTAACTTATGGCAACACACAAAAAAACATGGGAGCGGTGGAGATGAGGAGGTGTTGGCGCTTGTGGCGATTTACTCGGGGACTTCGGGTGGCAGTATACGCCTTCAAGTTGTTTGCGGCCTACCAGTAAACCCAAAGAAGAAGAAGAAGAAGAAGAAGAAGAAGAAGAAGAAGAAGAAGAAGAAGAAGAAGAAGAAGAAGAAGAAGAAGAAGAAGTGACGTCAGCGGCTCCCTCGTGAACGCGATTTACTAGGAAATAAAAATTAAATAAAAGTTCCGGAAACTATTCCTGGAAAAAGTACTTGGTGTGAAAGTGCCTTATCTAGCTATCAACGAACGTTAGCTATCTACTTTACAAGCTTCAACTTAATGATGTATGTAGTCAGCTAGTTTACATTAGCTACCTATCTAACAAGCTAGCTAGCAAATGATAGCTATCTGAAAAGCTATGGCTGAATACAATTATAAAAACATTGTTGACATGAGATTCTTTTAAGCTAACTGGCTAACATTATACAGCTAGCAGGTCCTAACAGCTCCAAACATCGCTGTAAATTCCCACAAAAAGAGTTATTTGGATAACTTTATTCCATTTTTGTAATCTTAATGTTAGGTTTGTTCCTTCAAACACATTGTTTACCTAATACCAGTTCATTTAAAGGCTTCACAGCGGATTATTTGGGAAGTTAAAGCTGTTGTCAACGCTTAAAGATGTCACTCTGCCCTGCCTAATATATTACTAAAACCTTCTTTAAAAGTGACATTAAATGTTTTTGAAAAAATGAAGGCTGTGTTCTTTCACACTTTTTTAACTAAATTATATTATTCTTTATTTCTATAATGTTTGATGATTTGGCTTTTCTCCTCCTGTCTAGAAAGCCTGCCGCTTGGTGTAAGTTTGCTCTCAAGTCAGGCAAACCTTATCCTCCATGTTTTCTCCGTCCAGAGAATTAACCTGTAAATTAACCTTCTGTAAAGCTTTGTTTTGATACAACAGATATCTCCTTGAAACACTCACCAAATAAAGCAAGGATACGTTCTCCTCTCTATCAGAAGAGTGCTTGTTTCCAGAGGTTAATTATCAGGTTAATCCAGTGCAGTGAGAGCACTGAGGGACTTAAGGAGTGAAATACATTAACTTCACCATGAGACCGTTTCTTTAACAAGGAATAATGTGCAGCAAGGGGGTCGATCATTTAAAAAAGTATGCTTTGGCTTATTTCACTTTGCTAAAAGTTTCAAGAAACTCGTAAAAAACGTTAGTGTTTACTTCCTGTCTGTCTTCTTCTACTGTTCCCGTTAGTGTTTATTTCCTGTCTGTCTTCTTCTTCTGTTCCCTTTAGTGTTTATTTCCTGTCTGTCTTCTTCTGCTGTTCCCTTTAGTGTTTACTTCCTGTCTGTCTTCTTCTACTGTTTCCGTTAGTGTTTACTTCCTGGCTGTCTTTTTCTGCTGTTCCCTTTAGTGTTTACTTCCTGTCTGTCTTCTTCTGCTGTTCTCTTTAGTGTGTACTTCCTGTCCGTCTTCTGCTGTGCCCTTTAGGGTTTACTTCCTGGCTGTCTTCTTCTGCTGTTCTCTTTAGTGTTTATTTCCTGTCTGTCTTCTTCTGCTGTTCCCTTTAGTGTTTACTTCCTGTCTGTCTTCTTCTACTGTTCCCGTTAGTGTTTACTTCCTGTCTGTCTTCTTCTGCTGTTCTCTTTAGTGTTTATTTCCTGTCTGTCTTCTTCTGCTGTTCCCTTTAGTGTTTACTTCCTGTCTGTCTTCTTCTACTGTTCCCGTTAGTGTTTACTTCCTGTCTGTCTTCTTCTGCTGTTCCCTTTAGTGTTTTCTGCGGATAGATATGACTGCACATAGTCCCCTTGATTAGAGCGTCCTCCTTAGCAACGGTATGTTCTCCTTGGCAACGATCTGTTCTCCTTAGCAACGGTCTATTCTCCTTAGCAACTGTCTGTTAGTGAAAGATAGTAGAACTTTGGAATGTCCAAAGTGACCAATTAAAATAGAGTATTAGTTACGCTATTAATACATCAATATATTATCAATTTACATTCAAAGTGGGCAAAATCCAGGATTAGAGGTCGGTTTCTTACTTTTAATCTCATACAGTTGGTGACGGAAAGTCTTTTTATCAACACCTCGTAAAAATGTAACAGAAACAAGCCCCAACGTTTGTGGTTTAGTTTCTTTCAAGTCTTAGGGTGCCTTCAGTCTGGACCATCTATTGACTTCACATAATTCTGATGGAGCAAGCACCCCAGGGATACATTTAGCGAGGGTTTTCAGACGCAACTTTCTGTTTTTTATGTCAGACATTGAAGGTTAAAACTAGATGTGTTATCCCCTGTTTGTATTGATTGTTAGCAGGATATCTTTCGGTTACAGACCGTGCTGACACATCCCTTTACAGCTAGATGGTGTGTGTATCCCTCACTTGCCATTCTCTCGTAGGACAGTCCAACAGTCGATTGGAAAATGGCAGCAAAAAACAAGCGAACCAACTCTATTTAAAGACATGCATTGTTAGGGGTCTGCCAAAGGGGTTTCCTGGTAATGAAAGACATATTTTGTATTTATCTGGACCGCCTCACACCGAGAATCATCTCGCTCCCATTCTTCCTCTGGAACATCAGACACCAGCGTCTGCCACGCGGCGTTATGGATCCCGCTGGAGGCACGTTATCATTACATTACATTGCATTTAGCTGACGCTTTTATCCAAAGCGACTTACAATAAGTACATTCGACCAGGAAGACACAACCTTGAGGAAAACAGAATCATATAAGAACATCAGGATTCAAAGAGCCAGTCGTTTCAAGTGCTGCTCAACTGGCTTTAGATAAGCCAGTCCTTTATTAGTATATAAGTGCTCTGTTAGCAGTTCTTTGTTAGTCATTCTATCGCTCGAAGTGGAGTCGAAAGAGATGAGTTTTCAGTCTGCGCCAAGATGCATGTTGGCCACATTGTGCCCAGAACTATGTCGAAGTGTTTAGTCTGCTGGTAATCCGGCCTTCTGCCTCTCTCTCCGCTGGCCTCATTAAACAAACCAGCTGCCAGCTGGCCTGCCGGCTCGCTGTGTACAAACAACACCTGGGATAAACACAGGCCTTTATTCCACACAAATATAAAGACACAGAGATACTCCCAACGTGTACACAGTGTGCAGCTTCCCTGTACGAGTGTTGCGTCAGTGACTCCATACGTGCTGTCATGTAAAGAGTTTCTGCGTTTTAATGAGACGTTCCATGCTTTTCCCAAATCATTCATAAATGATTATAGTAGTTACTTAATGTGGCGTATGATTTATATTCATTACTACGCAGCTCATGCTCACAAGCAGACTTCCACAGGCGTGTTATATTGATGTTTCATTGTAAAACACTGAGTTACACATTACATTGCATTTAGCTGAGGCTTTTATCCAGAGCGACTTACAGTAAGTGCGTTCCACCAACAAGACACAGGCTTGAAGAAAACAGAATCATAAAGTACATCAGGTTTCATAGAGCCAAGCATTTCAAGTGCTCCTCAACTGGCCAGCCCTTTATTAGTATATCAGTGCTCTGTTAGTAGTTCTATCCTCGAGGTGGAGTCGAGAGAGATGAGTTTTCAGTCTGGAAGGTGTGTGAGCTTTCTGCTGTCCTGATGTCAATGGGAGCTCATTCCACCATCTTGGAGCCAGGATAGCAAACCCACGTGTTTCTGCTGATGGGAACTTGGGTCCCCCTCGCAGCGAGGGTGCAGCGAGTCGTCTGGCTGATGCAGAGCGGAGTGCACGTGCTGGGGTGTACGGTTTAACCATGTCCTGGATGTAGGAAGGGCCAGATCCATTCGCAGCACGGTACGCAAGCACCAGTGTCTTGAAGTGGATTCTAGCAGTTACCGGAAGCCAGTGGAGGGAGCGGAGGAGCGGAGTGGGGTGGGAGCATTTAGGAAGGCTGAAGACCAGACGAGCCGCTGCACTCTGGATGAGGTCAGAGGTCAGATGGCACATGCAGGCAGACCAGCCAGGAGGGAGCTGCAGTAGTCTAGGCGTGAGCTGACGAGAGCCTGGACCAGAACCTGCGTGGCTCTCTGGGTCAGCTGGGGGCGCGTCCTCCTGATGGTGTAGAGCGTGGATCTGCAGCAGCGGGTAGTAGCAGCGATGTTTGCAGTGAAGGACAGGTTGTTATCCAGGAGCACACCCAGAGTCCTTGCAGTCTGAGTCGGGGAAACAACCGAGGGGCCGATGCTGATAGTCAGGTCAAGAGAGGGACAATCTTTTCCAAGATAGCAATTCTAACAGTAAGGGGCAGAAATAAAGTATTATTGGCGTTTGCTAAGATGGTGTACCACAGCACGGGGTCGTTATATATCCGTTATGAATGTTGAGACGTAGACGCAGACCTGAAGAGCAGGTGCAGGTGGATAGGAAGACAATCCAAAGGTTAGAAGCTGATTCTGCCTCTCATATCTGACACAGAGGCGGCAGGAGAACATCCCATTTGCAGTATTTTGTGACACTACCTTGACTTTGAAGCCAAGGACTGAAAGTATTACATTTCCTTTGCACTTTACCTTTAGCTGTCGCTTCACACATGGCAGCATCGTTTGGACTCACATCAGCGTGAAGAGAGGCCCCATCACTCACACACTGTGCAGTCAAATGAACGTGTAGTAACTCCGTGGAGACTCTGACGCCGGCTAACGAACCGGCTTAACTAAGTGAGAGATCTATAAAGTAACTCCCCTCAGTCTGCTGCTGTTCATCAGTGTTTCTGAACCGCAGTGGAGGGTTTTCACGCCGCAATGTGGCAGCAATTTGGGGTTTCTCTCTGGCGAGGATCTGCAGCGTGTTTCCTTTTCAAAGCTCTGACTGTCGGAGGCCGTCTGGAAGGTACATTTCACGGGCCGTTTGGAGCAGGAAGTGTGTTTTGGTCGGCGTGTTAGTGTTAACAGCTCGTAATGGTTTTAACCTGCGGTGAGGCCTCTGTGATGCTCACACACACACACACACACACACACACACACACACACACACACACACACACACACACAGATATATGTATATGCATATGGAATACTTGTGCATGTGCATCACTGGAGTTCATTCTTATCCACTTTATGGGGACTAACACTTTGACCTGATCTTCAGTTGGAGTTTAAGTGGCCCTTTTGTGAAGTGTCTCTACTTTAAAGAGTTCTCTCCTGCTGATGTTCAGGTGTATATCAGTATGTAGTGTCTCTACTTTAAAGAGTCCTCTCCTGCTGATGTTCAGGTGTATGTCAGTATGTAGCGTCTCTACTTTAAAGAGTCCTCTCCTGCTGATGTTCAGGTGTATGTCAGTATGTAGCGTCTCTACTTTAAAGAGTCCTCTCCTGCTGATGTTCAGGTGTATGTCAGTATGTAGCGTCTCTACTTTAAAGAGTCCTCTCCTGCTGATGTTCAGGTGTATGTCAGTATGTAGCGTCTCTACTTTAAAGAGTCCTCTCCTGCTGATGTTCAGGTGTATATCAGTATGTAGTGTCTCTACTTTAAAGAGTCCTCTCCTGCTGATGTTCAGGTGTATGTCAGTATGTAGCGTCTCTACTTTAAAGAGTCCT
The DNA here is from genome assembly GCF_902827115.2 of Pseudochaenichthys georgianus. NCBI lineage: Eukaryota > Metazoa > Chordata > Actinopteri > Perciformes > Channichthyidae > Pseudochaenichthys > Pseudochaenichthys georgianus. Next base: position 1,574,053 of record NC_047512.1, on the reverse strand, counting down.
CTCCTGCTGATGTTCAGGTGTATGTCAGTATGTAGCGTCTCTACTTTAAAGAGTCCTCTCCTGCTGATGTTCAGGTGTATGTCAGTATGTAGCGTCTCTACTTTAAAGAGTCCTCTCCTGCTGATGTTCAGGTGTATGTCAGTATGTAGCGTCTCTACTTTAAAGAGTCCTCTCCTGCTGATGTTCAGGTGTATGTCAGTATGTAGCATCTCTACTTTAAAGAGTCCTCTCCTGCTGATGTTCAGGTGTATGTCAGTATGTAGCGTCTCTACTTTAAAGAGTCCTCTCCTGCTGATGTTCAGGTGTATATCAGTATGTAGCGTCTCTACTTTAAAGAGTCCTCTCCTGCTGATGTTCAGGTGTATGTCAGTATGTAGTGTCTCTACTTTAAAGAGTCCTCTCCTGCTGATGTTCAGGTGTATATCAGTATGTAGTGTCTCTACTTTAAAGAGTCCTCTCCTGCTGATGTTCAGGTGTATATCAGTATGTAGTGTCTCTACTTTAAAGAGTCCTCTGCTGCTGAAACACCAAGCAAATGTATTAGTAATAAGACATTGAAATATCACATTGACAAAAGCATTCAGATCCTTAACTCTGTATTTAAGTTTTTATGGGTATGATGGGATGAACACACTTGGACTCTTCATCATTTTGTTAAAGCTATTCTACTGTTATTCTCAAAGTGGTTCAGTCATCTTTAAATGACTGAACCATTCAAACACCATAAAATGTGAGCATAAATCTGACACACAGTGCTTTGGATTTTCATCACGTTGTAAAAACAGAGAACATGTGTACTTCTACTCGGCTTGAATTCCCACTGAGTGATCGTGGATCCAGTCACAGGTTACGATCACAGTCGATATATCACACAGTGTTGACTTCTCCTCCGATCACCCCCGTAACTCCCACTGTGCGATCTCTTTTCCAGTGAGGATCGGACTCTGTTGAGAAATGACTCACTTTCCATCAAAATAAATCAAAATTGATTTAAAAATGATTTTATTTATTTAAAAATCTGATTTGAAAACAAATAGTTCGTTCCAACGTCTGGAACCGATTGAGGTTTTCTGTAACTGTCCAAGTCTGTTCTTCTTTTCCACGAGCCAGTCTTTAAACAGTGCCAGAGCCAATCCAGTGTTCCTGTTAGTGTTTACTTCCTGTCTGTCTTCTTCTACTGTTTACTTTACTTTACTGGGGACAGTTTAGCCATCATGAATCCAAAGTTTTCCTGGCCTCCACCAATATAAAGATAAATATTCAAAAAGTATTCATGATGTTTTCTGATGGATGAAAATGAATATAGCTGAAAACTAAACTGACCAGACTTATTTTTTGCAGATTGAAATAAATGCACATAGTATCTTCATCCTCCTTAGCAACGGTCTGTTCTCCTTAGCAACGGTCTGTTAGCGAAAAATAACCGACCACTGGAATGTCGGAATTGACTGATCAGAATCGAGTATTCAACTAAGCTGTGCATTAACCACTGATAATGGACATAGGACCTGATGTTTACCAAAGCAGGTGCAAATATTAATGTATTTTACTCTAAATATAATCTGTAGGTCTTCATGGTTCAGCTTCCTGGAACAATTTGGAGTTTGGTGCCTTTTTCAAGGACACTGCAGTGCATAAGAGACGAACTGGCACCTCTAGTGCAACCTCTGTACTTGTTCCAATTGTTTTACTAATGGTTGTGTCCTGTCTTTTGTCTCTCAGGTATTCTGTCCTACACAACGGGAACAGCACGGAGCAGAAGAAGACGTTTCTGCAGCCCGCCATAGAGTCCCGCGAGTCCTGTTTGTGACCTACGGCGACTCTTCAGTCACATCTCAAACGACCTACACCGACGGGAACACAGCCTTCACTAATCCAGAACCAGATGCTGCAGGAATCGGGAGAAATAGAGCCCCAATGGGACTTTAGGGATCCAGGGGAGGAAGGTGACTTTGCCGTGGATGCATCTGGTTTTAAAAGGTGGCAAAGACCCTGGAACAAAACCAGTTCTCATGTATTTCCGATGCTATACCCGTCAAGCCGTCCCACAAAAGACTGAGCGGTCCGGGTCCAAATGGTTTCAAGACCAGTTTGTCGTGTGGAGAACCGGCAGCTTTCCGGGGAATGTGTAGGAGAATTTCACAGCACGAGATGTGATAATGACTGCCTGGGAGTCGTGAAAGTGAATTATGTTGCCAAAGCTATTTGATAATATATACAGGGGATCTATTTGTGAATATTATGTAATGCTTCCTGTTGTTTTCCAGTGCAAAATCAGAACGATAGAAGGTTCATTCCTGTAAAACCAAAGTTGGCCAAAAATGAGCTCATGAAACAAGTTATTCCTGGAAAAGAGGCAGAGTTTAGAACAATATTTCTCTTTTGCTAAGTGTTTGAGCCTTGACACAAAGCTGGGGAACCTGACTGCCAGGTCTACGTTTTCTCTGCTAAGTCCTCATTAAGCTGAAAGAGAAATGTGGTTGTGGTTTCCCTGACCTGAACTGTCGAAGTGCATTATAAAAGAGGCTGCTATGGCTCTGTGTGCATCGCTCCATAACACTCTGTCTGATAAGATCCCTGGTCTGTGTGTGTGTGTGTGTGTGTGTGTGTGTGTGTGTGTGTGTGTGTGTGTGTGTGTGTGGTGTGTGTGTGTGTGTGTGTGTGTGTGTGTGTGTGTGTGCGTGCGTGCGTGCGTGCGTGTGTGTGTTTGAAGGTTCTTGCAGTATTTGTGTGTCTGTATGTGTGTTGTTATCCTCCTAATGACTGATGTTCGTATGTATGAAATGCTCTTTTCCCATCATCCCACACTGTGTTGCCGCCGGGCGCTTCATCTCAGCACGCCATTCATTTCCTCTGTTCGCCTCGGAGGCCGCGTTAAAGAATGTACCAGAAAAGTTTCCATGTGTCTGTATCATGGAAACTGAAAACACTAAAGCCAACTGCTGACCTTTACCCATAATGCATCTATGCCTCTTGCTTTTCAAATTTAAGTTAGAGTTAATTTCCTGTCGTACCCATGCAAACAGTCCTCTCTCTTGCATCATTCATTCACGTGCAACGTGGTTAGTAGCAGAGACTCTTCACACAGTAATTAAAATATCCTCTACTTGAATACATAATTCAATTAATAAAAACAGCCCTTTTTTATTTTGAAAATAGGATACATTTGTTTACCATAACTCTCACTGCCAGAAGGGTAGACAATGGTCCACAGTGTTGAAATGTATAAAAACAAGTTGGAGACAGAATTCAATTAAACTGTCAGCGTGCTGCTTAGCTAGCAAACATTAGCTATCTAACCAACTAGTAAACACTAGCTATCTAGCCAACTAGCAAACATTAGCTATCTAACCAACTAGTAAACATTAGCTATCTAGCCAACTAGCAAACATTAGCTATCTAACCAACTAGTAAACATTAGCTATCTAGCCAGCTAGTTAACGTTAGCTATCTAGCCAACTAGCAAACATTAGCTATCTAGCCAGTTAGTTAACGTTAGCTATCTAGCCAACTAGCAAACATTAGCTATCTAGCCAACTAGCAAACTTTAGCTATCTAGCCAACTGGTGAACGTTAGCTATCTAGCCAACTAGTAAACACTAGCTATCTAGCCAACTAGCAAACTTTAGCTATCTAGCCAACTGGTGAACGTTAGTTATCTAGCCAACGAGCAAACGTTAGCTATCTAGCCAACTAGTAAACACTAGCTATCTAGCCAACTAGCAAACGTTAGCTATCTAGCCAACTGGTGAACGTTAGCTATCTAGCCAACTAGTAAACACTAGCTATCTAGCCAACTAGTAAACACTAGCTATCTAGCCAACTGGTAAACACTAGCTATCTAGCCAACTAGCAAACATTAGCTATCTAACCAACAAGTAAACACTAGCTATCTAGCCAACTAGCAAACATTAGCTATCTAACCAACTAGTACACATTAGCTATCTAGCCAACTGGTGAACGTTAGCTAGCGTGCCAGCTAGTTAACGTTAGCTATCTAGCTAACTAGCCAACGTAAGCTATCTACTTTACAAGGTAGCTAATGTCCTCTCTCTATCCACATAGTTAGCTAGCCAATATTCAGTACCCATCTAGGAAACTAGCTAGATAGCAAATGCAAGTTAATTAGCTAGCTATTGCCAAACAGGTGGCTCTCTTAAATTAGGATTATTATTTAATATCCTACGGTTGAATTTGAAGAGCGGACCTCTGCTACCGTTCTGGCAGTTACATGTAGTTTATTTTTAAACTGTGGTCATTTAAAGATAAACTAAAACAGCAACAAAAATCTCCTGTTGTTGGGATTCATTTGGGTTATTTCATCAATGGTTGCCATCATTCTATCGGGCTGTTTTTCTCTAACTAAGAAATACAGACATGAAATATAAATACACAGATAATATTTAGTTTTTTCAGCCAAATCCCTGAAGTGAACCCCAGGATGATTTGCATTGGAACAAACAGTCCTCCCTAATGAGTTAATGAGATGAGAACGCTGAGCACTGATTCTCGGGCACAACGAAAACCCACAAAGCTGTTGACTGGAAACCCTGTGCGGGCGAGGTGATTACAGGTCCTTCACAGACACGAGCCCATTGACCCAGTTTAAGGAAATATCCAATCTGACAAAAGGACTCTCATGTTACTCCAGATACATAAATATGAGCCTCACAGATCTCAGATCAGCCGGCAGACCCTCTGGCATGATGTACCTTTCATTATGATTCAATTACTATCATATAGAGTGGTGCAGGGACGATGTGTTGTTTGTAGGCGGACTCTAATGTTAGCATTGCAAGGGCCTACTTGTCAAAAAGCAATGGGACTTTTCAATTGGATTTTTTAACTATGTTGAAAATAAGATCTGTGGTTACCACACGGTTACATACACGGTTAGTTTAGAAGGATCATTTCCCCACTGAGGCATATGCAAAGCTAACGTTAGGCTATAAAGGAACTATAGTGCAGTCACATGACTTCACGTCACCCCCGCTAAGCTAAAGGAGATTTATGTTGGGCGTGATGGTGTTTAGTCGTCTCATTTAGACACTTGTAAGCAACCGCCATTTTTAAATTCACCAGTGGATGATTGTCAGCTGCTGTCAGCTGTTGAAGTGTCCTTGAGCAACTCATGAATATCCATGGGATTTCTTTAGGGATCATCCATCAAAAATCAGTTTGTCAGAGTATCATTCACCATCTGCAGGCTTCCATGTTTGCAATCTAAGAATAGAATACTTAAAGGTCCCATGTCATGCTTCTCCGCTTCTGACCCGTCCCCTTGTGTGCTATGAAGGTTGTTCTGCATGTGAACGTTCTGCAGAGTCACAACCCTCAAAGTGCACCCTGTAGCGAGTAACACTCTCACACAGAGAAGACCTGTCCGTGCTGCCCCAGAACGCCTCGTTGGACATTTCTCTTTTTCTTCCTGGGTGCAGTGACGTGCCCACACCCAAATGGACCCATTGGTCCAAATAGACCAATCCGTGGAGCCGTTACGTTATTTGGACCAATCCGCGGACTTCCTCACACACTCAATCTTTTCTCAGCTGCAGCTCCGCCGATTTCTCCTCCCTGACACGGCGGGACGCGGCGAGGCTGTCACAGAAACTCCCAGCCAGGCTGCGGGTGTATGTGTGTGTTCGGGCTGGGTTTCGCTGTGTCTCGCTATCTCGCAGGCGGCCATCGGGCTCATAGATCAATGTGAGTTTGGAACATTGAACAATATAAATCTATTCTAGTAGACCTCAACAATGGAATTATGATCAGTAGAAATGGCCATGACGTGGGACCTTTAAGTTAAAGGCCAGTATTTAATAAACATTATAAAGTCCTTACAGATGTAGCACCCCAGATAGGACTCACATGGGTGTGTCCCAGTCAAAAGCCCAGCGGATGCCAGTGGCTGGGGGTGTTGCCAAATTGCTAGAGGGCGTTGCCCAATTTCCCCATTTGTTCAATTACAGGATTTACCCATGAGATGGCGCTTTATTCACAAAATACACAAGGACAACTGGGCGTTGTAGAAACATCAATATTTTAGATCAAATAAAGTATATAGTTTGCTTTATGCAGTATATTTCTTGTAATATTGTTGGGGTGTTTTTACACAGTACAGTACTGTATGTTAAGTGGAAATTCAAGAGGCTTTGTCTCTCTTGGAAAATAGATTTGTGGCAGGCGTACAAGTGTATTTTTCAGCATTAAGTAATAGACAGAAATGGGACATATTTCCTTTTCACTGATGAACAGCAAACATTTCTCTGTTCTTTTTTCCATTCAAACTGGGACTTAAATAACGCACAACGCACTTTTCAGTCATTCCAGTAAGGATCCATTTTAGCATTTATATTCTATTACGTTTCAAAGGTCGAACACACAATATCAAGTAGTCCATTTGAGTCATTTATCCCATCCAAAAACAACCTGTGAATGTATTATAGGTGCATTTAAATAATATTTATCTTCCAATATATATTCAATGTTCTTAAGATAATGAAGATCTCTTCCTTTTGAACCTTTCCCATAGAAGGGAACGTTTGTACAACAAGAAATGTAAAAGCATTTATTTTTTCTTATAAAATATATATTTAAAAACAGAAGCCTAAGCTTTCTGATAAGTCTTGACCCCAAAAGTGTGTTATTGTAGTTTAAAATAAGCCAGGGAGTGTCCGAATCGTACATGTTGTATTACTTTTAAAACATTAGACACAATAAACAGGGCCTTAATATCTTTACTTTGGATTCTCTTGTATTTTAGCACGTTGTCCGTGTCCTCAATTAAGAAAGAAACTCGGTGCCCTTGTCTGTCCTTCACTGACCTCTCTGCAGAGCCACACACATCTGTAAACATCACGATATAGACTCAATGAAACTCCAGAGACGTTTCCAGTTGCACGTTGAACCTTTTTATCCTGGTTTTTAGCGTCTTTAAACCCACTATTTTCTTTTCAAACTAACATCCGTGTGTTGTTCCATCCGTGTGTTGTTCCATCCGTGTGTTGTTCCGTGTAAAAGGAGACAGACTTTGTGGCCTGAGAGTTGTTTTGATTCTTTTTCAATTTAAAGCCTATTTTTCTGTTCAATTGCCGCCCCCTTCCACCGCTGTAGTTTCCATGACATCCAAGTTGAATGTCAGAAAGTGTGTGTCTATTCTTCTGCGGAGTGTGTGTGTGTGTGTGTGTGTGTGTGTGTGTGTGTGTGTGTGTGTGTGTGTGTGTGTGTGTGTGTGTGTGTGTGTGTGTGTGTGTGTGTGTGTGTGTGTGTGTGTGTGTGGTGTGTGTGTGTGTGTGTGTGTGTGTGTGTGTGTGTGTGTGTGTGTGTGTGTGTGTGTGTGTGTGTGTGTGTGTGTGTGTGTGTGTGTGTGTGTGTGTGTGGGAGAGGCTCCTCCACAATCTAAAATTAGGAAAGTCAATCTCGCCTACCTGTGTGGAATGTAATGAGGCACAACGTGTGAAAAAGGCCTTTCAGAGAGAAGTACCAAACACCTCACGAAACGAACGAAAAGGAAAAGTCACCTGAGAGATTCGGAGAGAAGACCTTCGCTGATCCAAATACTTTCATGTTAGAAATCTATAAATGAATCCTTCAAAGAAACAGAAAGAACATCTGTGAAACGGAGAAGACATTTGAAAAACAGTTTTGTGAAAAAAATACATCGTCCTGTTGTTTTTTAGGGTTAGTTAATCTGACTTACCAAATAAGCACCAACACGTGAACTCGATTCAGATTTTGAATTCATGTGTACAAAGCAGACGAGCAAGAAAAGCCGACCTGCCATTATTACAGACCAACAAAACAAGGGTTGCATTTATGGACAAATTGAGACGGTTGAAGGATAACAAACTTAACAAATCTTAATTTTTATTTTCCATTTGACTTTGAGCAGAATCTGTAGCATTTGAAGCCATTAGCCTCCCAAATCTCCCAGTGTGTATTCACTTCATTTGGGCAGAGCGACCTATAGTGAAATCACTAAAGCTATTATTTTTCAACTACCAAATACATCTTGTTTGTGAGCGCCCAATTCCACCAGAAGAGTTGTTTTTTGGGCAGGATGTTCAGGTCTGGTGAGGAATTTGATATGTTGGGGGTTCTTATTCGAGTGGCTTGGCAAGAAAGCTCTGTAAGACCCCTAAACAGTTACTCAAAGGCAGCCCCCTGCTCAGGTTTCACCTACAAGTCTGACTTTTGGAAGGCATATGTACCATGCTGAGACGCTCCAAAAAGTCACAAGGCGTCATATTGTAAACCCAACAGGAAGTCGGCCATTTTAGATTTTTCGTGCAATTTGTGGCCCCTTCTGCACGTTACGTGTGTCGTATTTGAACAAATGGCTCCTACAGTTTTCATCCAATCGACTTCAAATGTGGTCAGTACCATCTTAAGACCTTGTGGATCATCATTTACAAAAAGCTTTATTCTACATCGAAAGTCCTCGCTGAAGTTGCTCGAGCAAACACACTCCAATATGGTCGAAATGTCTCAAGGATGTCCCAGCCTGAAAAAATGTACATGCCAATATTAACCACGTTTTAGACTAACATCCCATGATTTGGTCAGAAATGCCTCAAAACATGGGGAGAGCTTCATAGTTCAATTAAAACCCCTAATTAGTTTCTGGTTTCATTCGTGTGTGCACTTTTTTTTCAAATGCTGGATATATACGTCATGTAACCACGTATATTTGGTACTGAAGTTCTCAGCACAGCCTCTTGTAAAGCCTTTTTCAATTGCTAAATGTTTTTACCTGCCTCCTTTAATCTCAGTTGCATCATTTCTAAAATCTAAATCCTACTTTGTGTCAGGAATATTCGTCTGCTTGGATTTCCAGGACACTACAACACTTCTCATTGAAGACAGAGTTCAACTGATATAAATGTAAAAGCAGATTTAAACAATGAGTCATTCCTCCTCTGTATCCATCTCTCTTTTTAATGTATTCATTTATGTTTTGCAGCTTACAGCATGAATGTGTATAGGAAACAACTCCCGCAAAACTGTCCAAAGGAGACGAGAAGAACAACTTTTATAAAAACTCTTCAGTATTTATTTTGACAGAACAGAAATGGGTATTTTCATGTATTAAAAGAACAAGAAAGAAAAGGCTTTTCTCTTTCAGGGAGCTGAAGTGTGAATGACTTTGTTCTGTTGCTATGTGACAGTTCTGATAAAGGCTAATTAAAGAGATGTTGATAATCCGCCTGGTGACTTTCTTTGTGGCTGAGATCAAAGCGGCGTGTCGGTTAGCCGTCTGATTTAAACAACATTAAAACTTCACTCAGGATTCCTGTTTCCTCTAAGCTAATCCACACTCTCTCTTTCCTGTGAGTGAAACATTGATGAAGCCACTCAGCAAGATTAGAAATAAAAACTCTTAAAGATAAGGCACTTATAAAGATCTCTTTAGCAGAGATGATGAATGGAAGCTGCGTTATGGGAAAATTATTCTTTGCACATGTCGATGTATATCATATATGATCATTACTTGTACTGTTCCATACTGAGAAGAACCTGCTAATTAGTTAGTTCATCTGGATAAAAAGTCAGTTTCTAATTTTAAAAAAGTCAGAATTCCCCCAGAAATTCTGAGAAAAAGTCAGAATAAAAGAATAATCTGAGTTCTGAGAAAAAAGTGAGAACTTGTTTTAAAAGTGAGTATTTATAAATAGTAAGAATTACCTGAAAAATCTTAGAATCTGAGAAAAAGTGAGATTTAAAAAAAAGACACTTTTCAAAAGAAAAATCGAAATTGAAGTTAAAAAAATAAGTGAGGATAAGAACAAATAAAATGTCTTTAAAACTGTCAGAATTCTAAAGAAAAATCTGAAGTTTGATAAAAAAAATTGGCAAAGGCAAAATCCTGATCAAACCTTCAAAAAGCATCCTCATTAGCAACGGTCTGTTCTCCTTAGCAACGGTCTGTTCTCATTAGCAACGTTCTGTTCTCCTTAGCAACCAGTGAAAAATATCAGAACTCTGGAATGTCCAAATTGACCGATCAGAATTGAGTATTCAAACAGGCCTTGTAATAAAATGTAAGTTAGGAGCTCATTCATTTTAAAAGGCTTCTTCTTTTTGTCTGATAATGTGCTCCCAAAGACACACAGGTCGGATAATCCAAAAATCAGCTCCTGACGTCTATCCCTATCGTCTATTCCTTGACCTCTGAGTGAAACGTCACGGGGTTAAGGGATAGTGGATAGGAGAATTCAAAAGGACTTAGGAGAAGAGACTGCGGTACTTTAGAGAATCCGACTGCACTTTCACTATCCGACGTGTTTCTGATGCGCCAGCGGACGTCATTGTGTGCGTCTGCTGCTGTGGGGAAACCATGGAAACCACAGTTTTCTATACAGCGGACTACAACATGGATGTTTAATAAGAACGAGGGACTCCTGTGAACTCATCTAGAGACTCTGCACCGTGCTCTGATGCTGTTGCTTTGCTTTATGAACGTGGACAACAGAGAAACATATTCTTCATGACCAAAGCTGGAATTGAAATAAAAAAGGAAAGTGAAACTTCTGCTCGTCACCCTCTCCCTCCGGTCCACATTAATACCAATGATCCCAATACGTATGATTGTATGAACTAAAGATCTTAAAATCAATACAGATGTATTTATTATAAACGTTAGTCCTTAACATCTATCACTGTGTATATCACCATTCAAACATCTTTTAGAAGTTGAACAAACCCCACACAGCTCAGTAAAGACTGAAATGTTGACTTTATTTGATCATTTCAGTAAAAAACTAACGTTCATATTTCTCTTTTTGATTATAATACTGATGAACGTTCAAAACAAAGCACTTTGTAACTTACCACCTATGTTTTAAAATGCTTAATAAGCACCGTAACGTTCATGATATAATTTCTCGGTCATAATCGGTTGTTTCCGTGAACGGCCGACTGTTGAGTGACGCAAATGCTGCGGCTGCAATGCATTGTGGGGCAGCATTTTCTCCTCTCCTCTCGGTTAGGGAAGTCCAGTGGTCCCTAACCTAAAGGAGGCTATAAAGGAAGTTTGAAACCTCCTTTCCTTTCATCTAGAGAATTGGAACGTCACTCATCATGGCTGCCACTCAGGGACTTCCGGGTCATTTCACTCCGTCAGGAAGGCTCCTACGCTAAATGGACTATTCCACTGCAGCCCGAGTGTATCGACTTCAAGCCAAACTCTGAGACAGATCCAAGGGAGTTTAAGTATCATAATGTATATATTTCCCAAATATATCATGATAAGGCTCATTTATAAAGGCTCAGTCCTTCCTGCATGTCGTCTGTTCTATCACTTCATGGCAAGAAGCCCAGAGTAAGAAAGCGTTGCTGCTATTTTAACCGTTCATTCTGGCACGGTTTGAAAAAAAAAAAATTATCTCTTGGGTTTTAAAGTATGCACACTTTCATTGTCCCCATTCTGCAGCCATGTGAAGAAAGATCAGAGAGGCTCAGGCTGTGCCTTCACGGTTTGTAAATGAACTCGTACTATATAGGAAGTTAAGTCCTCATTTGCATTTACACTACATTACATGTCCCATTGGAGACTCAGGAGATATCCTGGCTTTAGATGTAGGTCAAATAAATAAATGGATCTTTTTTTGTATAAATGTATGTTTTGACTGAGTACGGGAAGGTTTGAATACTCTACATTTAACATTTGTGAGAAAGGTGCATTTCTTCCACAAAACCAAATAAATACATTTAAATATAATCAATAATTAATTAAACATCAAACAAAAAACTGCTGATTCAACACGATTCTCATCACATAATATTGCATCCCCACTCTTACTTGTATCAAAATGTTTAAATACAATTCTGTTATCCAATTTTTTAACTGCAGATACTTTAAAATGCTGTGTCTTCAGGTCTACGTTTATTATTAAGTTCCAGAAACAAAAACACTGAATAATCGTCATATCTGTTCATTTCTGAATTTCTCAGTTTATCCGCATGTGCAGTAGTTGGGAGTTTTGAATTGATAGGTTATTCCAAAGTTTGGGGATGTCTTCATTATTTATCAATCAGTCAATGTTGATTTATAGCCCAATATCACAAATGTTACCTTTGTCTCAGTGGACTTCACAGTTTGTACAGAATATCAGTATGACAATACGACACCCTCTGTCCTTAGACCCTCGGTCCTCAGACCCTCTGTCCTCAGACCCTCTGTCCTTAGACCTTCTGTCCTCAGACCCTATGTCCTTATACCCTCTGTCCTCAGACCCTCTGTCCTTAGACCCTCTGTCCTTAGACCCTCTGTCATCAGACCCTCTGTCCTTAGACCCTCTGTCCTTAGACCCTCTATCCTTAGACCCTCTGTCCTTAGACCCTCTGTCCTTAGACCCTCTGTCCTCAGACCCTCTGTCCTTAGACTCTCTGTCCTTAGACCATCTGTCCTCAGACCCTCTGTCCTTAGACCCTCTGTCCTTAGACCCTCTGTCCTCAGACCCTCTGTCCTCAGACCCTCTGTCCTTAGACCCTCTGTTCTTAGACCCTCTGTCCTCAGACCCTCTGTCCTTAGGCCCTCTGTCCTCAGACCCTCTGTCCTTAGACCCTCTGTCCTTAGACCCTCTGTCCTTAGACCCTCTGTCCTCAGACCCTCTGTCCTTAGACCCTCACATCGTACAAGGAAACACTTCCAGAGAAAACCCAGTTTAAAGGGAACATGGGAGAAACCTCAGGGAGAGCAACAGAGATCCCTCTCCCAGGACGGACAGACGTGCAGTAGATGCCGTGTGTAAATCAAAGGGATAATACATTTACAACATAGAGACCGAATGCATGTGTCTATAATAGGAAGATGAATCCACGAGGATGTCAACAAGAAGAAGTATGATGAGAGTCAGGCAGTAGAGACCGGTTCAGCCACGACTCGAAGAAGTCTCAACGGATGCTAATAAGTATCCATAAAAAGTCCCTGTCAGTGGTTTGAATTAAAGCCATAAAAGGCCTTTAAGGTGAAGAAATAACATTACTCTTCTCTCATGAATACATAGCTTCCAGATTCATCATTATGCCTCGACTGTCTTCTTCCAGAGAGCGGCCATTCATCTTCAGAAACACTAACGCTGATGAGATTCACAGGTTTAAAGAAAGACACCAAGAATTCCTAGAAATGATGCCAGTGTTAAGTACAAACACTGCTGTGGTGGGGAAAGTGTCAGGGTTCCCAGTAAAAAAAAGTCAGAATTATCAGAGAAAGACAGAATTGTGAAAAAAGTGAGGACAAAAAAACAAACAAAAAATAATTTTTTTAAGATTTCAGTCAGATTTCTCAGAGAAATGGGGGGGGGGGGGAATTGAATAAAAAACATTTTAAAGATTTTTTTTAAAAGATCGGAATTCGGAGAGAAAAGACAGAACAAAAAAAAAATACTTCATAATTCTGAGAACAAATTTTGATTTCCAGAAAAGATATCTGAGTTCTGAGAAGAAAAATCTGAATTATCAGAAAAAGACAGAATTGTGAAAAAAGTGAGAACTCAAAAAAAAAAAAAAAAAAAAGTCAGAATTCTGGAAATATTTTTAAGATCTCACAAAAAAATCTGAATTCTGCAAAGAGTCAGATTTCTCAGAAAAAGTCTGGATTCTGGGGGGAAATAAATAGAATAAAAAACTCATCATTCTATGAAAAAATGTAGATTAAAAAAAAGACAGAATCAAACAAATCTGAATTCTTAGAGTTTTGAGAAAAAAGTCAGAATTATCAGAAAAAGACAGAACAGTGAAAAAAGTGAGAACTCAAAAATAAATGAAAAAAAACTTGATTTTTTAAAAAACATCTGAATTCTGCAAATAGTCAGATTTCTCAGAAAAAGTGTGGATTCTGGCGGGAAATAAATAGAATAAAATACTCATTCTTTGAGAAAAAAAATCGGAATTCTGAGAAAAGTGAGAATAAAAAAATCATAATTTTGAGGGAAAAAAGGGAGAATAAAAAAATATTGAATTCTGAGAACAAATTTCAATTTCCAAAAAAGATATCTGAATTCTGAGAAAGAAGTAAGATTTCCCCAAAAATATCTAAATTGTATCTGAAAAATCAGACAAAAGAAAACAAATCAAACTAAAGTACAGACATGTTTTGCAGGTGTAACCAAGAGTTCCTTGAAGACGAACAGAAAAGTACAAACACTGCTGTGGTGGGAAAGTATCATAATGTTCCTCGTTAAAACAAAGTCAGAATCCTAAAAACAAAAACTCAGAATTCTCTGAAAAGACGTGATACTGCTTTCCACTTGTGTCCGACTTGCAGTCCTTTAGCAGGAAGTATCTATGGATCAATAAATCGCCTTTCAATGAAGAAGGGAAGAGACAGAGACACGACAGACATAACATCAGAATGCAACAGAGACTCAAAGCCACGACGAGATAGTGGAGTTAGAAAAGCAGCATCCCACACATCCAGGGAATTCAATTAGGGGGATGAGTCCTTCCTGACGAGAGTTTAACGAGGTTACATCTCTGCCTGAGTGTCACAGCACTCAGTCAGAGCTAATAAAGCATCTGAAACTCAGCAGGCATCCTTCACCCTCACTGGAGACCCTGCAGGGGGGGTTTGAAAGCCTCAGGTTTATTTTTAGAGCTTATATTTGGAGTCATTTCTGTACAGAAAGACGGCAGGATAACTAAAAGGAATATGCAAAAACACAGGCTGTAAATATACGCCTGCTATCGGGAGCCGTTGTAAATCAATGATGGACTCTGACCCCGCTGAGAGGTCCCGTCAGGACTTACACTCGGTCCGAATACTTGACCCTAGTTTAATTGGTTCAAGTGTTTTAGGAGTATTCAATACTAAAGGCACTCAATATGTTCCAACGGCAGAAAACATGTGGAGGCGGAGGATTCCTTTTCACTTCACTTCAACGAGGGTTCATCGAAAACAGACTCGCACTTAATGTGTGTTTTATGATGTAAGGATCACGGTGGAAAGACTGTAGCGCTTCCCTATCTGATCACTCCCACTGTGTCCAGTCGTCCTGCCATATACAGACGTAGAGACATGCATGCCATATCCTCCCGGATGTAACGGCCCGTCCACACAGCGGCGTGCGCTGAAAGCTTCACAGTTCACTTTGAATGGAGTGACGTCACTTTTCGCCGAACTGCATTGTGGGAAGCGACGCGGAGCTTTGCTGGCGTGGCTCGCGGCAAAAGTTGAGCAATGTTCAACTTTTCACGCCTCGGCGGAAGCGTCGGCCAATCGAATCATATGCCGGTACAAGCTCTAGCCAATCAAACCGCTGCTTGTGTGTCAGGGGCGGGAGATTCATGTGATTGGTTGTTGGTCGAGTTTCCGACACGCCCGCCGGCGAGCTTCAGCGCACGCCGCTGCGTGGACAGGCCGTAGGAAGAGAGACCTGAATTAAGGTAATCAGCTAAATTAACTAGTGTCTAGTTTAGTTTATTTGCGTCGTGGACAGTCCCGATCAACTGTAACACAAAACAGTAAATGTTGCAGCTTTAGCCAACATCGCTAATCTCCAGCTGTTGTCCCCGGCCAGACGATAGACACCTTTTTAAGATCACAATACATCAACAGCATTAGTTATAAAGAAAGGATGAAAGAAAAGTGGATAGAGGCGAACGGATAAAAGAGATCAATAAAATGCAAACAACACACGGTACTACATAGCATAGCACATAGCACATAGCACGTAGCATAAGAAGTAGAAAGTACAGGTATTTGAGTTCAACATGTGAGAAGTAGAAAGTACAGGTATTTGTGTTCAACATGAGAGAAGTAGAAAGTACAGGTATTTGAGTTCAACATGTAAGAAGTAGAAAGTACAGGTATTTGAGTTCAACATGTAAGAAGTAGAAAGTACAGGTATTTGAGTTCAACATGTAAGAAGTAGAAAGTACAGGTATTTGAGTTCAACATGTGAGAAGTAGAAAGTACAGGTATTTGAGTTCAACATGTGAGAAGTAGAAAGTACAGGTATTTGAGTTCAACATGTAAGAAGTAGAAAGTACAGGTATTTGTGTTCAACATGTGAGAAGTAGAAAGTACAGGTATTTGAGTTCAACATGTGAGAAGTAGAAAGTACAGGTATTTGAGTTCA
The DNA here is from genome assembly GCF_902827115.2 of Pseudochaenichthys georgianus. Taxonomy (NCBI): domain Eukaryota; kingdom Metazoa; phylum Chordata; class Actinopteri; order Perciformes; family Channichthyidae; genus Pseudochaenichthys; species Pseudochaenichthys georgianus. The sequence goes on along the minus strand of NC_047512.1, from coordinate 1,557,977 downwards.
ACATGTAAGAAGTAGAAAGTACAGGTATTTGAGTTCAACATGTGAGAAGTAGAAAGTACAGGTATTTGAGTTCAACATGTAAGAAGTAGAAAGTACAGGTATTTGTGTTCAACATGTGAGAAGTAGAAAGTACAGGTATTTGTGTTCAACATGTAAGAAGTAGAAAGTACAGGTATTTGGGTTCAACATGTGAGAAGTAGAAAGTACAGGTATTTGAGTTCAACATGTAAGAAGTAGAAAGTACAGGTATTTGTGTTCAACATGTGAGAAGTAGAAAGTACAGGTATTTGAGTTCAACATGTGAGAAGTAGAAAGTACAGGTATTTGAGTTCAACATGTGAGAAGTAGAAAGTACAGGTATTTGAGTTCAACATGTGAGAAGTAGAAAGTACAGGTATTTGAGTTCAAAGTGTAAAAAGTCGTCAGAAAAATAAGTAGTGGAGTAAAGTACTGATACCAGCAACATGTACTTAAGTACAGTAACAAAGTATTTTTACTCCACGTCTGCTTGGTGATCACTTCCTGATGTATACAGAGAAGAGGCGTGGCTTCGTTCATTGCTAAAAGTGGCTCGGTAGCGCATGAAGCTCAAATGGCTCCAGTATAATAATTACCTGGATGTTCTGCATCTGTGGACACATTGAGAAAAGGCAGTCAGGACTCCTTTAACCCGCCTCCCAGCTGTCCGATCAGCTGTTCACATCATAGGGGAATAACTCTTGGTACAGCTATAAGTGCATGGTGCAACTTTAATGACTTAGCGATTAAAAAAGTGATTGAATTGGAAAGTTCAAGTTCAAACATCTTTCCCAAAGTTAGTCAGATGGAAAAGGTCTTGGCCCAATTTTTATTTATTTTTTTATTTTGATATACTTCATTAATCCTCGTGGGGAAACGGTTTCTCTGCATTTGACCCATCATAGTGTTAGGAGCAGTGGGCTGCCATTTTGAACGGCGCCCGGGGAGCAGTGTGGGGAACGGTGCCTTGCTCAGGGACACCTCGGTAGCACTTGGTCTTTCCGGGACTTGAACTGGTGACCTTCCAGTTGCCAAGCCAAGTCCCTATCGACTTCGCCACCATCCGCAAAAGGTCTTGGCCCAATTGAGTCTCTTTGCAGTCTTGAGACCTTAAACGATGACATGTTCTGTGTTTAACGCCAGAAATGCAAAGTATGGTCCCCAGCACACAGAAGCTGCAGGATGCTAACCTGCATATATTGGGCAATTTGCGTAATTAGCATAAATTGCGTTAATTTGCAATAGCATTAAAGCCTACACAGACAATATTTCAACAACTGCTTGGACGAGGACTTGGAGAGGTTTTTCGGTGTTATTGAGGATTTTGGATTCACTTTAACCTTTTGCATAATACAAAGTGTCTTTTTTAACTAACAGGACGTGTTTCAACAGTCTGTGGGCTGCTTTTGATGAGGCCACATCACAAAACTACAATTTGTATTCAATAGTTTAAGTGTTAATTAACTCTTAATAACTTATTAACTCTTAAAAGTCAAAGTGAATTATGCTATTATTTACCAGCAAACACAACCTGGTCTCACCAGAATGCAGTCACGACTCCTTATCACCGCAGTGCGTGGTGGACTCACGAACTCTGCTACATGTACGTGTCGGCACCACGCAAACCAGCCCAATGTAAAGTGAATGAGGCTCTTTTGTCGTGGTGCACACACGCATTTCTACAACGTCCCGCAGTGAGCTTTTATTCTATAAAACGTTTTTAAAATATACTTTATAGCTTGTAGTAACTCACGGGAGGCTTCTTTTATTTTATTTGTATTCATAATAATTTTTATTTTTCGTCAGAATGTATTATGGTGCATTAGTTACGAATTTTTGTTCTAAAAAAACAGTGCATTGTGGGTAATACAACTGTGATTTTTATTACATTAGTTTTTAAGGAAGGCCAGAGCTTCAGCTGTGTCCAATAGATTCAGTTAACGTTTTTTAAAAGAACATTATATTCCGATTTGATCCTGTCCCCTTTATTGTATTACGGAGAGCAATGTGAGCGTCCATTCCCATTGGATAACGGAGGATTTTACCCTGGAAGTAAGTACTCCCCTTACTGTCGATTGATTTTACAGTGATATCTGCACGACTCATCAACTCAAAAACACCAGATTATCCTTGTTGATTACACAACATTGATTGGTTTAAGTTGTGTGCAATGCTTTTGTAATTTCCCCTTCGATTCGGAGAAACAAATATTTGTTCAGGGTTTAGGATGGCCGAAGACACTACACTACCCAGAATCCTCAGCTATCGTTTGGGACTACACCATGTGCTTTGCTTGACTATTATATTATACTATTATACTTGCTATAATACATCCAAGGACAAACCCCGTGGTTTGTTCTCAAGCTCTGTGATTGGATGTTGGATGTTGAAGTTTACGCCGAACGCTGAAATGGAATGAAACCCATCGACGGCATACTATTCAAAACAGGAATCGAACGTCTCCCTCCCCCCCCCCCCCCCCCCCCCCCCCCCCCCCTAGGTCACAGGCTCCTCCAACAGTGCAACACAATAAAACAGATACACAGAAAAAATAGTGCAAGTCAATACAAAAAGAAAATAGTAAAATAGTAAAAAGTGAAACAGTGCAATAAGAGTCTATACAAGGGATTGGAATATGATATATTAGACAAATCATTTCTAAGTAGCAGCCAGATGGATGAAACTGTCCCTGAGTCTGGTGGTTTTAGTCCGGATGTAAGATAAGATAAGATAAGATAAGATGGTACTTTATTGATCCCAATTTGGGACATTGTTTTTGTTGCAGCAGCATAAAGGACAAGGCATTTTACAATAAAACAAAACTACAAATAAACAAGAATAGAAAAAAAAGAAAAGAAAATAGACAATATACGTGTTGAAATAGAAAATGTAAATGTAGATATTATATGCAAATATATATATTCAAAAATATATGGAATATTAAATATTGAACAGATTATATATGTGTACAATGTACAGCGAGGTTGTATTAGAGAAACTATGGAGCAGAGAGTTCTCTTCCAGCCAGAGGGGATTTATTGGACAGAGTTATGGCAGTGGGCAGGAATGTGTTCCTGCATCGGTCTCTGTGAGGGGGAGGCGTGTGGCGCAGTGGATAGAGCTTTGATGTTGGGAACAGGGGGGCACAGGTTCAAACCCCTACTGCAGTCAGCATGTCGTTGTGTCCATATCTTCTATTCTATATTTATATCTACTTCCCCACTATATTGTATGTACTCTTAATATTCAAATGTTTTCATCAAATATAACACATTCAAAAGTGCTTTACAAAAATGAAAGACATTAAGAAAAAGGCATTTTAAAACAGTCATTAAAAAGCAACACAATCTACCTGCATTGCAATTACTCTAAACGTGCAATAACGTGCTTTAACCAGTAGGAGGTGCGGCTTAAAAAGCTGTCAACTTTACAGTGTTAACAAAATAAAATATACTGCTGTTTCCGGTTTAGTTTACGACGGATATATTCTGTTCTTGTTTTGATATTGTCAGAGGTGGGGACTCGAGCCACATGACTTGACTCTAGTCAGACTCGAGTCATATTGTTTGACTTGAGACTTGCTTGACTAACATTGATAAAAGACTTGACTTGACTTTGACTTGGTATTTATGACTTGAGACTTGACTTAAGCTTGAGACAGATGACTTGAAAGGACTTGAGTGTTTAAAATTAAATATTTGCGTTTGTTTTTGTAGTGAGATATTACGTTTAGTTTTTTCGAAAAACGTGATTATAGCGCCGTGCGCACAAACCTGGCAACCCACTAGACGGCAGGAGTCTCAAACATGGCAGCGGCTAGCGTTACTCCACAAATAGTGAAGTTTGGATTCAAGGATTATGTTGTCGATGACGGTAATAAGAAGAGAACAGCTGTATGCAGGGTCTGCAGCATAAAGATCAGTGACACGACCACCACAACATCCAACTTCATTCGTCACTACAAACAAACCCACAGAGAAAGGTGCGTGCATGTGTTAGCTAGAAAGTTAACGCTAAGTTTAAGCTACGTTAGACTTGGTTTCAAATCGATTAAGCAAAGAGAAGACAACACGGTAAATGAATACTAGAACCGCCAAGGGATTCATTTTGACTAACCCTGATACTGACGGGCTGTCGAGAGAGAGAGAGAGAGAGAGAGAGAGAGAGAGAGAGAGAGAGAGAGAGAGAGAGAGGAAAAGAGATGCCTCATTTATTTCCCCTGTGTTATTATCAGAAGTGACTGTAAACTGTTGAATAATGTAGTCAGGGCCGTTTCTTCCTAGAGGTGGACTATGCGGGGGCGTAGGGCAGGATTGGGTTTTGTCCCACATGGCTCTAAACAGCTCAATAGGCACACTGTAGACACTAATTAGAAGAACACAGACTAAAACAGCAATGAGACGAATCAGATGATCAACCATGATCTTAAAATATATTTTATATATTTTGTTATTTATTTTTTGCATTTTTTTGTAATCATTATTTGTAATACTTTCTGCTGACACTAGGTGGGGCTGGGCCAAATCCAATGTAGGATTTAAATAAATCATTTTCAATTGCTTGGTTTTCGTGACATTAGCCGGTTTTCCTATTAAAGTGTAACAGATTGATGCATCTCCACAGATCATCTTAAAGGCTTCAAAATCCCCCCCATTGTAGTTATAAAACTGTCAAAACTGGGGGCCCCAAAGAGCATCTTGCATAGGGCCCCCAAAAAGCTAGAAACGGGCCTGAATGTAGTTCATCTACTCTTAGTAGTGTGTTTACATGTTTTAATTATGTTGTTTTTGTTTGTAGAAGTGCATCATTCCTTGATTTATTGTATAAGAATCTGAACTTTGTGATCTGTTATGATGATAAACTGAAGCAATTTCTAAATGAACCCAATTAAGTGAGTTTTAAATCTACTTAGTTCATAAGGAAATGATGAAGAGGAACAGATTAAATGATTTGAAAATGATATCTCTGTAGGCGCTGACGCTGTTGGCGGCTCTAGTGTTAACAGACTTTTAATTTAAATATGTGAAATGGCAAATATCTGATTTTCTTACCTGGAATTCTGCCTTTTTGAACAGACTTTTTGAGTCCTAGCTTTGTCGTTCTAGGGTTAATATTGATCTAATATGATTGTCATCGGTCTAAATTAGATTTCAAAGGATGAACTGTGTCTGTAATGAACATCATAGTGTGGGTTGAATCCATTTTCATAACCACTGTCTTTTAACTGATGCGGAAACTGGGCGTTTTCATCGGAATATCGTATGCCTTGACTTGACTTGACTCTCACCACAGTGACTTGGGACTTGCTTGATACTTGTAGGCCAAGACTTGAGACTTGCTCATGACTTGCACATGTAGGACTTACTCCCACCTCTGATATTTGTAACACAGAAGCGATGGAAACCCCCACAGCAACACAGAAAAGATGGTCTTAACATGACCCAGCGGTCTAGTAGTTAATAAAAAACAATAATATCAAAATAAATTATTACTACTAACTTTATTGTGAAATTAAAACAGAACAGTAAAAGAATAGTTTCCGGTCTATTCTGAGCCCGATCTCTGGAGATAAATAAAGAACTAAGACAGATGTGTAATATTTACCATTATTACAACGCATTCATGTGATGACTTTCAAAGAGTAAAGCAAGCACTGCTGAAGAAAGTATGATTGATCTTTTACGAAACGTTTTTTTCATATGGAATGCAGTTGGAGGTCAACCAATCACAGAGCTTGAGGCAGCGGAACAATAGCTGAGGATTCTGGGTAGTGTAGTGTCTTCGGCCATCCTAAACTGAACAAATATTTGTTTCTCCGAATCGAAGGGGAAAATTACAAAAGCATTGTACACAATTTAAACCAATCAATGTTGTGTAATCAACAAGGATACTCTGGTGTTTTTGAGTTGATGAGTAATGCAGATATCACTGTGAAATCAATCGACAGTAAGGGGAGTACTTACTTCCGGGGTAAAATCCTGCGTTATCCAATGGGAATGGACGCTCACATTGCTCTCCGTAATACAATAAAGGGGACATGATCAAATCGGAATATAATGTGCTTTTAAAAAACGTTAACGAAAGGGAACAATCTATTGGACACAGCTGAAGCTCTGGCCTTCCTTAAAAACTAATGTAATAAAAATCACAGTTGTATTACCCACAATGCACTGTTTTTTTAGAACAAGAATTCGTAACTAATGCACCATAATACATTCTGACGAAAAATAAAAATGACAGCCCGTCAGTGCTGTCAGATCGTCGTTAGCTTAAACTTAACGTTAGCTAGAAGCCTCCCGTGAGTTACGACAAGCTATAAAGTAGATTTTAAAAACGTTTTCTAGAATAAAAGCTCACTGCAGGACGTTGTAGAAATGCGTGTGTGACAAAGCAGCCTCATTCACTTTACATTGGGGTGGTTTGCGTGGTGCCGACACGTACATGTAGCAGAGTTCGTGAGTCCACCACGCAATGCGGTTAATAAGACCTATCTTCACTACCACATATTAACCTGAGCTGTGTGTGTGTGTGTGTGTGTGTGTGTGTGTGTGTGTGTGTGTGTGTGTGTGTGTGTGTGTGTGTGTGTGTGTGTGTGTGTGTGTGTGTGTGTGTGTGTGTGTGTGTGTGTGTGTGTGTGTGTGTGTGTGTGTGTGTGTGTGTGTGTGTGTGTTCCCGTTCCCTCAGGTCATGTTGCTCTACAGCTCGATGTCTTCTCCTCTCTCTTGTGTCCACAGGGAGTCCGCTGACCTTCTTAGATAAGGTCCGGTGCGTGCAAAAGTTAACACCATGTCATCCTTTAGGGAACAACAGAGCAGAGGAGAGACAGGAAACAAAACATGGTTATAAAACAAAAAATAAATCTTCCTCACACACTAACTGTAGTAGAAAAAACCTTCGCTAAGCTAAAGGAGGCTAATGTTGGGCTATAAAGGAACTACAGCACGGTCACATGACTTCACGTCACCACCGCTAAGCTAAAGGAGGCTAATGTTGGGCTATAAAGGAACTACAGCACGGTCACATGACTTCACGTCACCACTGCTAAGCTAAAGGTGGCTAATGTTGGGCTATAAAGGAACTACAGCACGGTCACATGACTTCACGTCACCACCGCTAAGCTAAAGGAGGCTAATGTTGGGCTATAAGGGAACTACAGCACGGTCACATGACTTCACGTCACCACCGCTAAGCTAAAGGTGGCTAATGTTGGGCTATAAAGGAACTACAGCACGGTCACATGACATCACGTCACCACCGCTAAGCTAAAGGTGGCTAATGTTGGGCTATAAAGGAACTACAGCACGGTCACATGACTTCACGTCACCACCGCTAAGCTAAAGGAGGCTAATGTTGGGCTATAAAGGAACTACAGCACGGTCACATGACAAACACTACACAACCGCTAAGGTAAAGGTGGCTAATGTTGGGCTATAAAGGAACTACAGCACGGTCACATGACTTCACGTCACCATCCGCTAAGCTAAAGGAGGCTAATGCTTGGGCTATACAGGAACTTACAGCACGGTCACATGACTTCACGTCACCACCGCTAAGCTAAAGGCGGCTAATGTTGGGCTATACAGGAACTACAGCACGGTCACATGACTTCACGTCACCACCGCTAAGCTAAAGGAGGCTAATGTTGGGCTATAAAGGAACTACAGCACGGTCACATGACTTCACGTCACCACCGCTAAGCTAAAGGCGGCTAATGTTGGGCTATACAGGAACTACAGCAGCGGTCACTATGACTTCACGTCACCACCGCTAAGCTAAAGGAGGCTAATGGTGGGCTATAAAGGAACTACAGCACGGTCACATGACTTCACGTCACCACCGCTAAGCTAAAGGTGGCTAATGTTGGGCTATAAAGGAACTACAGCTCGGTCACATGACTTCACATCACCACCGCTAAGCTAAAGGAGGCTAATGTTGGACTTCTGTTTTGGTATCTTTTCATCCAATTTGTTTTACTTCGTTTTTGTATATCTTTTTGTGAGGATGCATTGTCTATCTAAGACTCTTGAGCAGGGGTGTCAAACTAAATTTCATCGCGGGCCACATTCGCATAAAGGTTGCACTCAAAGGGCCGGTTGTAACTATATAGATATAAAATAATGTATTATATTACATTATTGCCTCTGAATTGGATTATTATCGGATAGGATAATAACTTAGTAATTAACTACGTCTGAAAGCAGAAGTCTGGGGCAAATCATTTCAAGTCTCTTCAGTGTGCATGTCACAAAACGAGATGCATTGTGGGACATGTAGTTTATGGACAACCTGCTTCTGTAAAGTGGCATGTAACCGTATAATAAACGTAATATATTCTTTGCAAGCTCTTGCGGGGCCACATAACATGAAGTCGCGGCCCGGATTTGGCCCCCGGGCCTTGAGTTTGAGACCCCTGCTCTTGAGTGTCTTCAGCCTCACAGCACAGAGGTAGAACAACCCGGTCTCACGGCATTTCATGTTATAGTCACGAAATTAATTTAATCTATTGATTCGTGTTCACCAACACGATTTTTGCATTTTTTTTGTGTCACAGAACGATTTTAAAAGTAATGTATTGGTAGTGTGTTTCGAGCACGTCTTTTTGTCCGGTCGGGTCCTGGAAGACCAGAAGCTGTGTGGTTCATTAAAACATTGTCTTACCCTAACCCTTTTATTTTAAATTGTATAATGTCTGAGTTGTTATGCCGTCCGTGAGGAAAAGGAATGGCTCAGAGCCTCAGAATACTGACATCTGTATTTAAAAATGTGTTATTGTTTGGTGCAGGCACGAAGCATACTACCGATAGAAATACATTGCTTCTAAAGTCGTTCTGTGTCAGAAAACTGAAATCTGTATTTTTTTCCTTCTCTTTTTCGTTCAAATTTGTTATTATTTACATTCCTTTTAAAATCGTTCTGTGCGACACAAAAAAAATTGTAAAAATCGTGTTGGTGAATCAATAGATTACATTTGTGACTAAAACACGAAATGCCGTGAGACCGGGTTGGGTAGAAACACGAGCAGTGACGGAGGCAGACAGAAACTCTCGCAGACGAGTCTTCCAGTCTCACCCCTGAGCCAATTAGCTTCTGAAATCGATTATGATCTGTGTGTGGGATTATTCGCAACAGGTGTGTTGACGTTGCAATGGATTACACATGTGAAGACCTGGGCCCTTTCTCATTTCTCGAACTCCCCTCCTCGACTCCCCTCCTCGACTCCTATCCTCGATACTTAGTCCCGCCCACAGGAGATGCGAGCCGAGGAGCCGAATTTGTAATCCAAGTAATTAACGAATCATGAGGGACCTGACAGGCTATATGAGGTCCAGGCACACCTGTGATTTAAATCTCAACAACGAAAAACCACCACATTAAAAATGGAGTCATGAAACCCGCTGTAGCACGTGCCTTACGGCAGTGGCAACAACTTCTGACCAACAGCAGGAATCAGGAGAGACGCCGATCCCAGCGCTGGCAAGCGAGAATGCGCAAAGCCATCCTGCTTCATCTTGAGGTATTTGAGTGTTCGATTACAATTGTTTTAAATAGTTGAAAAATAGCTGGCTTTTTTCATTGGAATACAACATTGGATTAATTTGTTATGACAGAATATGTATGTGCAGTTTAGTTTGCTGGATAAAGCTATTGACCTGTACATTTTATTCTTCCTGCAGGTTCAACACCCACACTCATACAAACATTTGAACAGCAGTGTCCCGGTGCTGGAGCTGTACTTCGGAGATGGGTGCCTGCTGAAGGACTTCAGGATGAGCCGAGACTCCCTGGAGGCCTTGATGCGGTGTCTGGGGCCTGAGAGGAGACAGGCCTGGGGACACCACATGACTGTCTTGACAACTGTGTACTGGCTGGCACACGGGTTGTCATACAGTGTGGTGTCCCGGGCCTTTCTGGTACCCCTCTCCACGGTCCACAGACTGGTCCACCAGGGAGTGGAGGACATTGCTGCTCTCAGGCAGTCTGTGATCAGGCTGCCTGCTGGTCCAGAGCTGGAGGAGGTCGGGCAGGGCTTCCAGCAGTTGGCCGATAGCCCGGCATTTAGTTCATGTATGGGTGCCATTGATGGGTGCCACATTAGAATAAAGACCCCACCCGGACCCAGTGGCCAGGACTACATCAATCGGAAGCTCTTTCCTTCCATACAGCTGCAGGCTGTATGCGATGGGAAGGGTAAATTCCTACAAACATTCGTAGGATTTCCGGGCTCAGTGCACGACACGCGTGTACTAAAAAACAGTACCTTATACAAAGAGGCTCTGTACCCTCCACCAGGGTACTTTATTGTGGGAGATGGTGGCTATCCGTGCATTGTACACCCCATAACAGTCGTAACACCGTATCGGGAGCCACTACAGGGGAGGGTACAGAGCCGCTTCAACGGCTGCCATGCAAAAGCGCGCAGCATCATTGAGCGCGCTTTTGGGATACTGAAGGGGCGATGGAGGTGCCTCCTGTCGAAGGCCTTGGAGGTGAAACACACCTTTGTCCCTGCTGTGGTCACTGCCTGCTGTGTACTGCACAATCTCAGCAGCAGGAGGGGGTAGAGAGGTCTCCACCTCGTCCTGTGAGGGGGGGGCGAGGTGGACAGGGCCGGAGAGACAGACTGGCAGACCAAATCTCGGCTCCTGACCACAACCCGGTCCAGCTGAACGACCACGATTATTGTTGAGAGGATTTTTATTTATGGCCAGTTTTTTTGTTACCCGTTTGTTTTCTTCACCGATGGAAAATGCGTTTACTGGCCAGATGCATTACTCGGTTCTTTTGTTTGTCCATTGATATGCCTTATTTGCAATCTCGCCTTGCTCAAGTTTATTTAGAGCAAAGGACTTTACAGACCCATGTCTTTATTACAAATTGTATGTGAAATAGGCCATCGCACAATCTCTTCAGTTACGTTTAGTGTTGAAATCGAGTCATGTTCAGTGATAGCATGTTATGCTTTGACTGAACTTGAAAAGAAAGAAGAGACATGTGTTAGCAATTTTACTTATGTGGGGTTTGAGCTACATGCAGTAACTTGCCTCAATGTTAATGTATATATTATTTATAATAAAACATCCCTGATATTGCATTTGGATACTTTACACACGGTTGGTTTATGCGCAGAATTATTTGAGGTGGAGATCTAAAAAGCGGAACCAGTGGCCATCACTTTCTGTATGACTATCGACAGTTATGGCTTGGGTTGCAAAAAGACGTTCAAAACGTTGGCTCTTCAGTCAGGTCACAATCATAACCGGTATATTCAGCTTTGTATACAATAAAGATCTCCTTGTATCTTCAGTGAACATGTGTGTTTCTGTGTGTCTAATTGTAAAGAAGGCTTCATGCTTGATGTAACCCTTGTATGGTGTTCGGGTCTGTGGGACCTGTTTATTATTTTTCTAAAGAATAATGATAATTTATTTTCTCTAACTCACTCAATGGCCTTGGCTCTGCAGGTCTCGCTTGAAAAAGAGGTCAATGATCTCAATGGGATTTCACCTGGATAAATAAAGGATTTGAATTGAATTTTCTGTGAAGAACAGATATCAGAACACATTTTCAGTGACCACCCACTTTACCCCCCCCCCCTACACATTTATATTACATACAGGGTGTTCGGGTCCACCAGACCCACGAACACTGGCTGAATAACAGAAATATGAACACACCACACAAGAGTTAAGGTCAAACTTAAATATATTTACTAAATGTTGTAACATATATAAACATACATACATACATACATGTATGTACATACATATATAAATAAAGAATAAATTAACACATCCAAAGTACAGAAAAAAGAAGAAAAAAACAGACACTATTCCTTCCCAACTAGTTCCTCAAAGAGCTTGAGGAATTTGGCGGAGGCTTCCTCCGAGGCTGCCTGAATGCGGTTGAAGCGGTCCTCCTCCTTGACCGCCTCTGCCTCCAGGAACTGTAGTAAGGGGCTTTTTCTTTTTTTTCGGGGAGGGGGAGCGGCAGAGGTGGATGGCTCAACACACTCCTGGCTGTCCGAGCCAGACTCTGTGGCCTCCTCATCCTCCACTGTGGCCTGGCTCTGGACAGCCTCAGTGGACGTTGAGCCACTGCCAGAAGCCACAGCAGCAGTGGCCGAGTCCATCGGGGTGGGAGGGTCGATGGATGGCCTCCCACCGATGGCCTCATGCATGGCCGTAAAATCCGGCCATGTGGCTGCTGTGGCCTCTCCCCTGTCGGTCCCTGACCCGGTTGGGGGGCATCTCAACTCCTACAAAAACGAGAGGTAAAGTTATACAAAAGCAGCGAGCAGACGCAGCCATGGTTTCAGACACACACGAGTAAACGAAAGAATGATAACACATTACCTTGTATTTCCGTTTCAGGTTATCCCACTTTTTCCCGATCTGCGTGGGGGTTACAGAACCGCCCAAGCCCAGGGCCTTTAGAATTTCCCTGAGTGATACAAGAGATGTTTCAAGCTGGTCAGCAATTAATAAGGTCTGCAGCAACAGGTGCATCTAACAAAGCTATCGATATTTAAACTCTCAGGTTCAGCAGACGATATTAAAATACCAATTGTAACCACCAATACGTGAATGCTCAGGATCATATGTTCCCAAGCAGGAACATGTCACTCACTCCCAGGCTCTCTTGGCCGTGTGCCTTCGGCCCGTGAAAAGGTTGTCTTTCTGACCCTCACTTTGATGAGGGTCGAGTGTCTTGCTCTGTCCCTGTGGAGAGACAGAGGAAAAGGTGTAGCTTCAAACTGTTGGAAGATGTACACACTGTAATGTGCGATGGATTATAGTGTACAACATAGCCCAAACCAAATGATGGTGCTGAACGCTAAACAAAGTTTAACACTTTTACAAAAAAAATTACGTTTACACTTGTAAACATCATGGCATGCTGAGGCGGGATTGGGTGCATTTAAAATGTGAATAAAGACATAAAGAATATCAGGTGCAATGTCAATAAGGAATGTGGTGAGAGGGCTCTAACTGCATACAGACGGGCGGAGCTGGATCGCGCATTTCACTTCTTAAATAACTAATACAACGAATCATTATCAACACTTACATTTGTGCATCGCTCCCGCCATGGTTTTGAAATCATTCCAGCTGTGTGTTACGCCTCTTTTCTACCCAACGTTCCCGGAAATGCATCCGCGAAGGAGCCGCAAAGACCGTGGAGGACCCATCAGTGTATCCTCGGTTAGAGCTCCTCCAGAGAGCCTCCTCGATGCTCGGTGCTCGGTGTGCATTTAGAGAAATGAGATGTCCTTCAACATGGCGCGCTGAAATTCATTTCCGGGTTACTACCGGAGGACCGAGGAGTCGAGGAGTCGAGGAGGGGGATTTGATGAAATGAGAAAGGGCCCTGGTATCTGATTGATCTGTTCTATTGGAATCACGCGCTGGCAGACAGATGATGGAGCGGGAGTCCGCCTGCGGGGGTTTATCAACCCGAGCTGCACGGAGACGGAGAGAAAGTTCATTCATCACAATGTCAGAGTCTGGCTCAGGACTGATTTCCATCTTCCTCTTGTTCTTGCTTGATGGGACATGTGGGTGTCTCTCATTGGCTGAACCTGGACAACCAATCACGAGTGATAACAGTAATCAATAGTAAAGCATTTAATAATAATAGCTTGGATTTATATAGCGCCTTTCATGAGACCCAAGGTCGCTTTACAAGGAAATATAAGTACTCAGAGCTTGTACTTGAGTAAAAGTAGAAGTACTCAGATCTTGTACTTGAGTAAAAGTAGAAGTACTCAGATCTTGTGGTAAAAGTAGAAGTACTCAGATCTTGTACTTGACTAAAAGTAGAAGTACTCAGATCTTGTTCTTGAGTAAAAGTAGAAGTACTCAGATCTTGTTCTTGAGTAAAAGTAGAAGTACTCAGATCTTGTTCTTGAGTAAAAGCAGAAATACTCAGATATTGTACTTGAGTAAAAGTAGAAGTACTCAGGTATTGTACTTGAGTAAAAGTAGAAGTAGTCAGATCTTGTACTTGAGTAAAAGTAGAAGTACTCAGATCTTGTACTTGAGTAAAAGTAGAAGTACTCAGATCTTGTGATAAAAGTAGAAGTACTCAGATCTTATACTTGAGTAAAAGTAGAAGTACTCAGATCTGGTACTTTAGTAAAAGTAGAAGTACTCAGATCCTGTACTTGAGTAAAAGTAGAAGTACTCAGATCTTGTACTTGAGTAAAAGTAGAAGTACTCAGATCCTGTACTTGAGTAAAAGTAGAAGTACTCAGATCTTGTACTTGAGTAAAAGTAGAAGTACTCAGATATTGTACTTGAGTAAAAGTAGAAGTACTCAGGTATTGTACTTGAGTAAAAGTATAAGTACTCAGATCTTGTGGTAAAAGTATAAGTACTCAGATCTTGTACTTTAGTAAAAGTAGAAGTACTCAGAGCTTGTTCTTGAGTAAAAGTAGAAGTACTCAGATCTTGTACTTGAGTAAAAGTAGAAGTACTCAGATCTTGAACTTGAGTAAAAGTAGAAGTACTCAGAGCTTGTACTTGAGTAAAAGTAGAAGTACTCAGGTCTTGTACTTGAATAAAAGTAGAAGTACTCAGGTCTTGTACTTGAGTAAAAGTAGAAGTACTCAGAGCTTGTACTTGAGTAAAAGTAGAAGTACTCAGAGCTTGTACTTGAGTAAAAGTAGAAGTACTCAGGTCTTGTACTTGAGTAAAAGTAGAAGTACTCAGGTCTTGTACTTGAGTAAAAGTAGAAGTACTCAGAGCTTGTACTTGAGTAAAAGTAGAAGTACTCAGATCTTGTACTTGAGTAAAAGTAGAAGTACTCAGATCTTGTACTTGAGTAAAAGCAGAAATACTCAGGTCTTGTACTTGAGTAAAAGTAGAAGTACTCAGATCTTGTACTTGAGTAAAAGCAGAAATACTCAGGTCTTGTACTTGAGTAAAAGTAGAAGTACTCAGATCTGGTACTTGAGTAAAAGCAAAAATACTCAGGTCTTGTACTTGAGTAAAAGCAGAAATACTCAGGTCTTGTACTTGAGTAAAAGTAGAAGTACTCAGGTCTTGTACTTGAGTAAAAGCAGAAGTACTCAGATCTGGTACTTGAGTAAAAGCAGAAATACTCAGATCTGGTACTTGAGTAAAAGTAGAAGTACTCAGGTCTTGTACTTGAGTAAAAGCAGAAGTACTCAGATCTGGTACTTGAGTAAAAGCAGAAATACTCAGGTCTTGTACTTGAGTAAAAGCAGAAATACTCAGGTCTTGTACTTGAGTAAAAGCAGAAATACTCAGGTCTTGTACTTGAGTAAAAGCAGAAATACTCAGGTCTTGTACTTGAGTACAAGTAGAAGTACTCCTTACAATAGTAAAACATGGGATGGATTCAAAGTTACATTCATTGTGTTTTTCTTCTGTAACTTTTTGAAATGGCACCTTCAGATCTATTGGTTTTGAAATCGAGAAATGCTGATAACTGCAGTAGAAGTAAATAAATTGATATATCCAATACTCTGAAGTGAGATGATGGAAACAACTTCTAAAAAAAGATATGGCTTAAAAAAACTGCTTTTTGGAACCGCGTTAAACGGTGTGTTCAAACCAGCCCATGACTCCAAACGCTGCTCGATGACATGAATTAATTATCATTATCCAATCCAACTTTATTTATATCGCACTTTAAAACCTTCAGACCAAAGTGCTGTCCAGAGAGATAAGCTCACACAACATAATATAAATACATTTAAAATACAACACACACAAAACAAACCAGAATAAACAGCCATATAATACAAACAATAGACCACAGAATTACTTTCTGTTTGCGCACATGTGTCTGAGCCAATCAGAAGGCCGGTCCAGCAGCACCGTGGGCTTACTGCTGATGCCCATTAAAACGACTAATGGCATTCGAACCAGGGATTTGGAGACGGCCTGCATCTGACCGTTTGACCTCCTGCCGCCTCGGGTTCTGTGTACCGTCGCTCGTTCGGACTGACGAGCGACTCTTGGACTCTTAAGCACCTAATCGTCTTCCCACTGGACCGAGTCAATTATGCTTTATTGACCACCTCCGTGTCTCCATTCTCAAAAGCACCACATGAAGCTGAATCAATACCTGATCTCTGACTCATGACGCAGGAAGCCTCTGTCTGTAGAACAATGCTTTAAGCACAGTTCATGGTGTGCTTGTGAAATGGAAACCTTTCATCTCCTACAATCTGAACAAAACATGAAATTGTAATGTGAGATCTTAATATCCTGCGAGACGGTTTCATCCCTCATGCAAATGATCCTCAGCTTCGTTTGTGAGCTAAAATCAGAAGCGATCTATATTCTCTGCATCAGGCTGACGGACAGCTTCATCCATGAAAACCTTTCATTTTCAGCCTAAAGTATTAAATAGATTTTCTCTCCTAACGTCCATTTTCATTTTCAGTCCCCTATGAAATGTCTCCGGTGTGAGGAGGTGGGTACACGATATTATGAGATATTAAAGAGGGAGAAAAGACTATTGTTCCTCGGCTTGAATGCTTGACATTTAAGGCCTGGTGCCTGGGATCAGAAGACGAGGACAACAATGCTGTGAAGTGGAATGTACCGGCAAAGGATTATTAAAAAGAAGGAGGAATAAAGGCATGCACTCTGCTGAGTCATGGTGACATACTTTAAAGAGTCCTCTCCTGCTGATGTCCAGGTGTATATCAGTATGTAGTGTCTCTACTTTAAAGAGTCCTCTCCTGCTGATGTGCAGGTATATATCAGTATGTAGTGTCTCTACTTTAAAGAGTCCTCTCCTGCTGATGTTCAGGTGTATATCAGTATGTAGTGTCTCTACTTTAAAGAGTCCTCTCCTGCTGATGTTCAGGTGTATATCAGTATGTAGTGTCTCTACTTTAAAGAGTCCTCTCCTGCTGATGTTCAGGTGTCTATCAGTATGTAGTGTCTCTACTTTAAAGAGTCCTCTCCTGCTGATGTTCAGGTGTATATCAGTATGTAGTGTCTCTACTTTAAAGAGTCCTCTCCTGCTGATGTTCAGGTGTATGTCAGTATGTAGTGTCTCTACTTTAAAGAGTCCTCTCCTGCTGATGTTCAGGTGTATATCAGTATGTAGTGTCTCTACTTTAAAGAGTCCTCTCCTGCTGATGTTCAGGTGTATATCAGCATGTAGTGTCTCTACTTTAAAGAGTCCTCTCCTGCTGATGTTCAGGTGTATATCAGTGTGTAGTGTCTCTACTTTAAAGAGTCCTCTCCTGCTGATGTTCAGGTGTATATCAGTATATAGTGTCTCTACTTTAAAGAGTCCTCTCCTGCTGATGTTCAGGTGTATATCAGTGTGTAGTGTCTCTACTTTAAAGAGTCCTCTCCTGCTGATGTTCAGGTGTATATCAGTATGTAGTGTCTCTACTTTAAAGAGTCCTCTCCTGCTGATGTGCAGGTGTATATCAGTATGTAGTGTCTCTACTTTAAAGAGTCCTCTCCTGCTGATGTTCAGGTGTATATCAGTGTGTAGTGTCTCTACTTTAAAGAGTCCTCTCCTGCTGATGTTCAGGTGTATATCAGTGTGTAGTGTCTCTACTTTAAAGAGTCCTCTCCTGCTGATGTTCAGGTGTATATCAGTATGTAGCGTCTATACTTTAAAGAGTCCTCTCCTGCTGATGTTCAGCTGTATATCAGCATGTAGTGTCTCTACTTTAAAGAGTCCTCTCCTGCTGATGTTCAGGTGTATATCAGTATGTAGCCTCTCTACTTTAAAGAGTCCTCTCCTGCTGATGTTCAGGTGTATATCAGTATGTAGTGTCTCTACTTTAAAGAGTCCTCTCCTGCTGATGTTCAGGTGTATGTCAGTATGTAGTGTCTCTACTTTAAAGAGTCCTCTCCTGCTGATGTTCAGGTGTATATCAGTATGTAGTGTCTCTACTTTAAAGAGTCCTCTCCTGCTGATGTTCAGGTGTATATCAGTATGTAGTGTCTCTACTGTAAAGAGTCCTCTCCTGCTGATGTTCAGGTGTATATCAGTATGTAGTGTCTCTACTTTAAAGAGTCCTCTCCTGCTGATGTTCAGGTGTATATCAGTATGTAGTGTCTCTACTTTAAAGAGTCCTCTCCTGCTGATGTTCAGGTGTATATCAGTATGTAGTGTCTCTACTGTAAAGAGTCCTCTCCTGCTGATGATCAGGTGTATATCAGTATGTAGTGTCTCTACTTTAAAGAGTCCTCTCCTGCTGATGTTCAGGTGTATATCAGTATGTAGTGTCTCTACTTTAAAGAGTCCTCTCCTGCTGATGTTCAGGTGTATATCAGTATGTAGTGTCTCTACTTTAAAGAGCCCTCTCCTGCTGATGTTCAGGTGTATATCAGTATGTAGTGTCTCTACTTTAAAGAGTCCTCTCCTGCTGATGTTCAGGTGTATATCAGCATGTAGTGTCTCTACTTTAAAGAGTCCTCTCCTGCTGATGTTCAGGTGTATATCAGCATGTAGTGTCTCTACTTTAAAGAGTCCTCTCCTGCTGATGTTCAGGTGTATATCAGTGTGTAGTGTCTCTACTTTAAAGAGTCCTCTCCTGCTGATGTTCAGGTGTATATCAGTGTGTAGTGTCTCTACTTTAAAGAGTCCTCTCCTGCTGATGTTCAGGTGTATATCAGTGTGTAGTGTCTCTACTTTAAAGAGTCCTCTCCTGCTGATGTTCAGGTGTATATCAGTATGTAGTGTCTCTACTTTAAAGAGTCCTCTCCTGCTGATGTGCAGGTGTATATCAGTATGTAGTGTCTCTACTTTAAAGAGTCCTCTCCTGCTGATGTTCAGGTGTATATCAGTGTGTAGTGTCTCTACTTTAAAGAGTCCTCTCCTGCTGATGTTCAGGTGTATATCAGTATGTAGCGTCTATACTTTAAAGAGTCCTCTCCTGCTGATGTTCAGCTGTATATCAGCATGTAGTGTCTCTACTTTAAAGAGTCCTCTCCTGCTGATGTTCAGGTGTATATCAGTATGTAGCCTCTCTACTTTAAAGAGTCCTCTCCTGCTGATGTTCAGGTGTATATCAGTATGTAGCATCTCTACTTTAAAGAGTCCTCTCCTGCTGATGTTCAGGTGTATGTCAGTATGTAGTGTCTCTACTTTAAAGAGTCCTCTCCTGCTGATGTTCAGGTGTATATCAGTATGTAGCATCTCTACTTTAAAGAGTCCTCTCCTGCTGATGTTCAGGTGTATGTCAGTATGTAGCGTCTCTACTTTAAAGAGTCCTCTCCTGCTGATGTTCAGGTGTATATCAGTATGTAGTGTCTCTACTTTAAAGAGTCCTCTCCTGCTGATGTTCAGGTGTATATCAGTGTGTAGTGTCTCTACTTTAAAGAGTCCTCTCCTGCTGATGTTCAGGTGTATATCAGTATGTAGTGTCTCTACTTTAAAGAGTCCTCTCCTGCTGATGTTCAGGTGTATATCAGCATGTAGTGTCTCTACTTTAAAGAGTCCTCTCCTGCTGATGTTCAGGTGTATATCAGTATGTAGTGTCTCTACTTTAAAGAGTCCTCTCCTGCTGATGTTCAGGTGTATATCAGTATGTAGTGTCTCTACTTTAAAGAGTCCTCTCCTGCTGATGTTCAGGTGTATATCAGTATGTAGTGTCTCTACTTTAAAGAGTCCTCTCCTGCTGATGTCCAGGTGTATATCAGTGTGTAGTGTCTCTACTTTAAAGAGTCCTCTCCTGCTGATGTTCAGGTGTATATCAGTATGTAGTGTCTCTACTGTAAAGAGTCCTCTCCTGCTGATGATTCAGGTGTATATCAGTATGTAGTGTCTCTACTTTAAAGAGTCCTCTCCTGCTGATGTTCAGGTGTATATCAGTATGTAGTGTCTCTACTTTAAAGAGTCCTCTCCTGCTGATGTTCAGGTGTATATCAGTATGTAGTGTCTCTACTTTAAAGAGTCCTCTCCTGCTGATGTTCAGGTGTATATCAGTATGTAGCGTCTCTACTTTAAAGAGTCCTCTCCTGCTGATGTTCAGGTGTATATCAGTATGTAGTGTCTCTACTTTAAAGAGCCCTCTCCTGCTGATGTTCAGGTGTATATCAGTATGTAGTGTCTCTACTTTAAAGAGTCCTCTCCTGCTGATGTTCAGGTGTATATCAGCATGTAGTGTCTCTACTTTAAAGAGTCCTCTCCTGCTGATGTTCAGGTGTATATCAGCATGTAGTGTCTCTACTTTAAAGAGTCCTCTCCTGCTGATGTTCAGGTGTATATCAGTGTGTAGTGTCTCTACTTTAAAGAGTCCTCTCCTGCTGATGTTCAGGTGTATATCAGTGTGTAGTGTCTCTACTTTAAAGAGTCCTCTCCTGCTGATGTTCAGGTGTATATCAGTGTGTAGTGTCTCTACTTTAAAGAGTCCTCTCCTGCTGATGTTCAGGTGTATATCAGTATGTAGTGTCTCTACTTTAAAGAGTCCTCTCCTGCTGATGTGCAAGTGTATATCAGTATGTAGTGTCTCTACTTTAAAGAGTCCTCTCCTGCTGATGTTCAGGTGTATATCAGTGTGTAGTGTCTCTACTTTAAAGAGTCCTCTCCTGCTGATGTTCAGGTGTATATCAGTATGTAGCGTCTATACTTTAAAGAGTCCTCTCCTGCTGATGTTCAGCTGTATATCAGCATGTAGTGTCTCTACTTTAAAGAGTCCTCTCCTGCTGATGTTCAGGTGTATATCAGTATGTAGCCTCTCTACTTTAAAGAGTCCTCTCCTGCTGATGTTCAGGTGTATATCAGTATGTAGCATCTCTACTTTAAAGAGTCCTCTCCTGCTGATGTTCAGGTGTATGTCAGTATGTAGTGTCTCTACTTTAAAGAGTCCTCTCCTGCTGATGTTCAGGTGTATATCAGTATGTAGTGTCTCTACTTTAAAGAGTCCTCTCCTGCTGATGTTCAGGTGTATATCAGTATGTAGTGTCTCTACTGTAAAGAGTCCTCTCCTGCTGATGTTCAGGTGTATATCAGTATGTAGTGTCTCTACTTTAAAGAGTCCTCTCCTGCTGATGTTCAGGTGTATATCAGCATGTAGTGTCTCTACTTTAAAGAGTCCTCTCCTGCTGATGTTCAGGTGTATATCAGTATGTAGTGTCTCTACTTTAAAGAGTCCTCTCCTGCTGATGTTCAGGTGTATATCAGTATGTAGTGTCTCTACTTTAAAGAGTCCTCTCCTGCTGATGTTCAGGTGTATATCAGTATGTAGTGTCTCTACTTTAAAGAGTCCTCTCCTGCTGATGTCCAGGTGTATATCAGTGTGTAGTGTCTCTACTTTAAAGAGTCCTCTCCTGCTGATGTTCAGGTGTATATCAGTATGTAGTGTCTCTACTTTAAAGAGTCCTCTCCTGCTGATGTTCAGGTGTATATCAGTATGTAGTGTCTCTACTTTAAAGAGTCCTCTCCTGCTGATGTTCAGGTGTATATCAGTATGTAGTGTCTCTACTTTAAAGAGTCCTCTCCTGCTGATGTTCAGGTGTATATCAGTATGTAGTGTCTCTACTTTAAAGAGTCCTCTCCTGCTGATGTTCAGGTGTATATCAGTGTGTAGTGTCTCTACTTTAAAGAGTCCTCTCCTGCTGATGTTCAGGTGTATATCAGTGTGTAGTGTCTCTACTTTAAAGAGTCCTCTCCTGCTGATGTTCAGGTGTATATCAGTGTGTAGTGTCTCTACTTTAAAGAGTCCTCTCCTGCTGATGTTCAGGTGTATATCAGTATGTAGTGTCTCTACTTTAAAGAGTCCCTCTCCTGCTGATGTTCAGTGTATATCAGTATGTAGTGTCTCTACTTTAAAGAGTCCTCTCCTGCTGATGTGCAGGTGTATATCAGTATGTAGTGTCTCTACTTTAAAGAGTCCTCTCCTGCTGATGTTCAGGTGTATATCAGTGTGTAGTGTCTCTACTTTAAAGAGTCCTCTCCTGCTGATGTTCAGGTGTATATCAGTATGTAGCGTCTATACTTTAAAGAGTCCTCTCCTGCTGATGTTCAGCTGTATATCAGCATGTAGTGTCTCTACTTTAAAGAGTCCTCTCCTGCTGATGTTCAGGTGTATATCAGTATGTAGCCTCTCTACTTTAAAGAGTCCTCTCCTGCTGATGTTCAGGTGTATATCAGTATGTAGCATCTCTACTTTAAAGAGTCCTCTCCTGCTGATGTTCAGGTGTATGTCAGTATGTAGTGTCTCTACTTTAAAGAGTCCTCTCCTGCTGATGTTCAGGTGTATATCAGTATGTAGTGTCTCTACTTTAAAGAGTCCTCTCCTGCTGATGTTCAGGTGTATATCAGTATGTAGTGTCTCTACTGTAAAGAGTCCTCTCCTGCTGATGTTCAGGTGTATATCAGTATGTAGTGTCTCTACTTTAAAGAGTCCTCTCCTGCTGATGTTCAGGTGTATATCAGCATGTAGTGTCTCTACTTTAAAGAGTCCTCTCCTGCTGATGTTCAGGTGTATATCAGTATGTAGTGTCTCTACTTTAAAGAGTCCTCTCCTGCTGATGTTCAGGTGTATATCAGTATGTAGTGTCTCTACTTTAAAGAGTCCTCTCCTGCTGATGTTCAGGTGTATATCAGTATGTAGTGTCTCTACTTTAAAGAGTCCTCTCCTGCTGATGTTCAGGTGTATATCAGTATGTAGTGTCTCTACTTTAAAGAGTCCTCTCCTGCTGATGTTCAGGTGTATATCAGTATGTAGTGTCTCTACTTTAAAGAGTCCTCTCCTGCTGATGTTCAGATGTATATCAGTATGTAGTGTCTCTACTTTAAAGAGTCCTCTCCTGCTGATGTTCAGGTGTATATCAGTATGTAGACATGTTTGAGAAAGATTGAATTTAAAATCATTCACATTTTGAAAATATTCCCAAATAGAAGTCCTTGTTTTCTTGCTACTGCCTCCCTCTTCTCTTCGGAATAAAGAACTCTATTTCCCTCACACCTGCCTGTAAATAAAGCGAATAAATCAATTGGCTTCAGACTCTGTGCTCCCCCTCCAGCTCCCCCTCTCGTTTCCCACGGTGATGGATTCATGTCCAGCAGCGCCTTTTTCATTTCCTCCAAAGTTTGAGTTCTGCTTCAGCTGCTGGGGCTCAGCTGTTTGTAACGCAGCTCAGAATCCCAGCTGCTGCCTGCACTTCACTGGATGCAGGGTTTGGGGAGTAATTGATTACATGTCGTCTGACACAAAGCCATCAAAGGTAAACAACAACAAAAGAGACAAGTCAACCAAAAAGAGGTTCAAATCAATATTAGAAACAAAATGGCTGCGTGTTTTTTGGTCCGAATCTTCTCAGAAAATTCTCAGAATCCGGATTTTTTTTCTTCAAAATTATCTTTTTTTTTTCTTCTTTTCTTTTTTTCAAGTCAAACTTTTTCACAAAAGTCTTTCTTTTTCCAAGATTAGATTTTTTTCTTCAAATTCCTGACTTTTTACATAATTCTTATTTTTTCTGTGCTCCTATGTTTCATCGTTGTGTCGGCATCAGTACATTTACTCAAAGTACGATTTGTATTATGCTTCTGTAAACACTGCATTCTGGGAACACATATTGTACTTTTTCTCCTTATTTACTATAGTTTCTATTATATAAAAGGTATATATTTATAGTGTAAGATATCCAGCAGCAGTATAGTTATTACATTTAGCTCTACAAACACAACATCATGCCATTCATTCAATATATAAACGATAGGCCATTACACATAAGAAGTACTTTTAGTTTGGGTACTTGAAGTATATTTTATACTTTTATAGTTCTACTTTGGTTCGTTAATGCAAGGCTTTTACCTGTAAGTACTTCCTCCCCCCGCTGCTTCATTCTGATAACAGACAGGTGTGTGAATGACAAAGTCCCGCCTACAAGGAAGCTGATTGGACCAGGATGACCAATGGCAGAGCGGAGCGGCGCTGTCACTCAGCAATGGAACACACGTGAAGTGGATGATCGACACAGCAGTGAGTAGGAAGCTGTAACGGTAAGGAAGTCAGATTAATACTCTTTAAACTAAATGAACAGCTATTAGCACAGCTGACTGGTTAAAGCTAGCTGTGAAGCAAGCTGAAATGTGACGTCACTTTGAGCAGCGCGTGTTGTTTAACTTTAGTTGACAGATCACGTGACCTAATAAAGTCAGAACTTCTTCAACGCACTTTCTGCCCTCTTAAACATCTCTGTTTATTTGTGTTTATGGTATTTATGCATGTATTATGTATGTGGCTTTGTAATCTTGTTCAAACTATTTAAATAAAGTTGTCTAAAACATCTTTATCTCGGGGTCACGTGGCGTTTGTATAGCACTTAGCTCCGTTCAATCTTTTTGAGTCATCCACAAATATCAAAATAGTATAAACAAGCAAAACATATATATATAGAACAAATATATATATATATATATAATATATATGTTGTTATTTTCTGTGTTAATGAAACAGAAAAAAAGCATTTATTAAAGTCAGGTGGAAATCTGGTTTTGTCTTTTATCAAAAGCTTACATTGAGTTTGATTAGAAATATTTTATTCATCCCAAATTGGGAAACTGTTTAGTCACAGCAGCAGAAACAGGTTTTATACATAAGTTTAAAAAAAGATAAACATACAATGAAATCCAAATAAAACAAGTAGAATAAACGGTGAATATCAAGAGTGTGACGGCCCCTAGACTCAAGTCCTTGGTTAGCCACTCCCCCAATCAGGAGAGGTTGCTGACACCTGATAGGTTGACTGCTCAGCTTGAAGTATGGGTGCCTGAGCAGTGTTTCTCAATGTGGAGTACACTTGCTGCAGAGCCACTGTTTCAAGTATACTACGTCATCGAGCGGCGCCGAAGGACTGTTTAAATGCGTGTTAAATGCCCAGCATTCGGCGCCACTCCATGACGTAGCATACTTGAAACGGTGGCTCTGCAGCAAGTGTACTCGACATGGAGAAACGGCCTCAGTCTCCCTCTGTCCTCTTGGGTTGTATGGCTCTACTGGATCTTGGTTTGTTTGTCTTTGCTTGTATATACTGATACATGTTCACACACACACACACACACACACACACACACACACACACACACACACACACACACACACACACACACACACACACACACACACACACACACACACACACACACACACACACACACACACACACACACACACACACACACACACACACACACACACACACATTACTGATTAGCTGACTTCGGCTGCAGTGGAATAGTCCATTTAGCTTAGGAACCTTCCTCACGGAGTGAAATGACCCGGAAGTACGTCAGTGGCAGCCATGATAAGTGCCGTTCCAGTTCTCTAGATGATAGGAAAGGAGGTTTCAAAATTCCTTTATAACCTCCTTTAGCTTAGGAACCACTGGACCTCCCTCACCGAGAGGAGAGGAGAAAATGCTGCCCCACAATGCATTGCAGCCGCAGCATTTGCCGTCACTCAACAGTCGGCCGTTCACGGAAACAACCGATTATGACGGAGAAATGATATCATGAAAGTTACGGTGCTTATTAAGCATTTTAAAACATAGGTGGTAAGTTGCCAAAGTGCTTTGTTCTGAACGTTCATCAGTATTATAATCAAAGAGAGAAATATGAACGTTAGTTTTCACTGAAATGATCAAATAAAGTCAACATTTCAGTCTTCACTGAGCTGTGTGGGGTTTGTTCAACTTCTAAAAGATGTTTGAATGGTGATATACACAGTGATAGATGTTAAGGACTAACGTTTATAATAAATACATCTGTATTGATTTAAGATCTTTAGTTCATACAATCATACGTATTGGGATCATTTGTATTAACGTGGACCGGAGGGAGAGGGTGACGAGCATAAGTTTCACTTTCCTTTTTTATTTAAATTCCAGCTTTGGTCCTGAAGAATATGTTTCTCTGTTGTCCACGTTCATAAAGCAAAGCAGCAGCATCAGAGCACGGAGCAGAGTCTCTAGATGAGTTCACAGCAGTCCCTCGTTCTTATTGAGCATCCATGTTGTAGTCCGCTGTATAGAAAACTGTGGTTTCCATGGTTACCCCACAGCAGCAGACGCACACAATGACGTCCGCTGGCGCATCATAAACACGTCGGATAGTGAAAGTACCGCAGTCTCTTCTCCTAAGTCCTTTTGAATTCTCCTATCCACTATCCCTTAACCCCGTGACCTTTCACTCAGAGGTCAAGGAATAGACGATAGGGTTAGAACTTAGGAGCTGATTTTTGGACTATTCGACTGCAGCCCAGCTGTCAGACGAACAGCTGTGCTGCGTCATCACAGACGGACGCGACGCTCCGGAGGAAAGGACGTCCCATTGCTCTTAAAACTCATTTCCTGCTTCTCGTGGTTTCCTTGCGTCTCTCCTGCTTCCCTTGTGGGAGGGACTAGTCAAAAGGAAACGACGCAAGTGAGGGAAGCAAGGAATCCGTTTAACCGAAGTGAGACGGCCCTCTGTGTTTCCTCCTCCCTCCTCACCTGCGTCTTGTTGTGTGATTAGTCTCGTGTGCATTTACGTTCTGGTCTTTCTGTCAGTCTTTGTGAGATCTGTGCTGTCTGACGTGTTCACGGGGAGTGAGTGCAGCTTTGTTTCATAGCCTTGATATAAAGGTTCCGTTTGGGTCCTGCTTCACTCAACCCGACACAACATTACAAAAACAGCAATACTCTAATGACCTATTTCTTAAATCGTGTCCTCTTTTAGGCTATGACATAAATCATGTTAACATATAAGGGTTATATTATAAATCCTAACCATGCATGGTGTTTATACATTATGGCATTTGTCCCTTTAGTAAAACATAACATTTGTCTCTCCACAGGAAGTGATCAAGAACACGGGGCTCTGTGTGAGGACTGCTGCTGGTCCAGAGACTTCAGGGACCTCAGAGACTTGAGAGACTTCAGGGACTTGAGAGACTTCAGGGACTTGAGAGACTTCAGGGACTTCAGGGACTTCAGAGACTTCAGGGACTTCAGAGACTTCAGGGACTTCAGGGACTTCAGAGACTTCAGGGACTTCAGGGACTTGAGAGACTTCAGGGACTTGAGAGACTTCAGGGACTTGAGAGACTTCAGGGACTTCAGGGACTTGAGAGACTTCAGGGACTTGAGGGACTTGAGAGACTTCAGGGACTTCAGGGACTTCAGAGACTTCAGGGACTTCAGGGACTTGAGAGACTTCAGAGACTTCAGGGACTTCAGGGACTTGAGAGACTTGAGAGACTTCAGGGACTTGAGAGACTTCAGGGACTTGAGAGACTTCAGGGACTTCAGAGACTTCAGGGACTTCAGGGACTTGAGAGACTTCAGAGACTTCAGGGACTTGAGAGACTTCAGGGACTTGAGAGACTTCAGGGACTTCAGGGACTTGAGAGACTTGAGAGACTTCAGGGACTTCAGAGACTTCAGGGACTTCAGGGACTTCAGAGACTTCAGGGACTTCAGGGACTTCAGGGACTTCAGAGACTTCAGGGACTTCAGAGACTTCAGGGACTTGAGAGACTTCAGGGACTTGAGAGACTTGAGAGACTTCAGGGACTTCAGGGACTTCAGAGACTTCAGGGACTTCAGGGACTTGAGAGACTTGAGAGACTTCAGAGACTTCAGGGACTTCAGGGACTTCAGAGACTTCAGGGACTTCAGGTATGTTAGGTGTTCTGACTAAAGGACAGGAAGGACCGTGCATCAGCAAACGGGAGATTATTCTCAGTCAGATATGCAATACAACCTCTGCCCTTTAAACAGCACTGGAAGCACCACATTTAGACGATCTATAACCCGTGTGTGAGTGTGGAGTTGACAGTAAATCAGTGTCGGTGTTGGTGTGTAGATCAATCCTCACATCTGTGTTCTGACATCAGGGCGTGTAGTCATCAGAAACACAGTCTGTAAATCATTCAATACCCTTCACCTAAAGGTCTCTCTGCAGGAGTCAGACAACACTGAGGGCCGAGGGCCAATCAGAACTCTGCATTATACGTTTAAATAATGAACATATCAACGTTACAGCGTTTCTGCACGAAGAGGAATATATTTTATCATCTGAGAAAACATCCAGAAAATAGAGTTTCATCCTTTGTGCCGGAAATGCATTTAATGAAAGCAATTACATGCGAGCTGCGCCGTGTGCAGAGAGGACGGACACGCTTTAGGGAGGAGGAAGTGAAGATATAAGTGACGTTGAGAAAACAAGCGGTTAACCCTCCGTATTAACTTACCGTTCTCATGTTGTCCTCCTCGTGCAGGCCGCCCGAGCCGCAGTGGAAAAGCTGACTTTGTGTCTGGTTTGTTTTAAATCACAAACAACCCGAGGCCTGTAAACACATTACGCGTGGAGTCTCTAAGTATTTGTATTATTTGTTTATTGTGTGCAGTTCCAGTTACTGGACATCGTGCGTAAACACAGCGTGTCTTCAGATGAGATTATTTTATTTCCTATGGCGTTCATACGAGTTGAGAGATGTCAGTAAAGCAGCAGGAACGTCTCGATGTTTGGACAATATCCATCACTTCAGATTGTTTCTTGGCTGCTCTTGGATATGACATATCAAGATATGCTTGCTAATGTAAACACAGACCATAGTACGTCCAAAACACGTCTCATTGTTTCTGATGGCGACGTTTCTGATTGGCCCGTGGGGGTAAAGCCCGCCCACCTTTTAGTAATGTCGTCAGCAAATCTGGATCCGCTCCGTTTGGAACCCCCCATAAATCTCAGAGACTCTCGAGTCAGTGGAGGCCAGCTGATGCCTGCACTTCACTGCATGCAGGGTGTGGGGAGTAATGGATTATCTGACACAAAGACACACAACAAGAGACATCGATGCACAACAACCACAGGGGGGCAGGTAAACAACCAAACAGATGCACAACAACCACAAGAGAGACGAATCAACCAAAAAGAGGTACAAATCCGACAAGAATAGAAACGACTGAAAATGGATTGAAAACACACCATGAAAAATGACCAGAGACACAAATCCATCAAAGATACTCAACAACCAAAATGGATCAAAACGACCAAACAACAACAAAAGGGCAAAATGAAACACTAAACTGGCAAAAAGAGACGAATCAACCCAAAATCAGAACTGTAATAAACGGTGTTCCGTATAAAGAAGTAATCAGATTACTGATATATCTGAACATGGTGGATTACTGGCAGAATTACAGCGTTAGTAAAACCCTAAAAAGAGCGTATGTTTGTTTTAAAGGGGACCTATCATGCAAGATGCACTTTCTGATGTCTTCTCTCCATCAACATGTGTCCCCGGTGTGTCCCCGGTGTGTCCCCGGTGTGTCGGGGAACTCACGCAGTGTCAGGAAATAAACCCTCTCTCTTTTCCTCCGTACCCAAATCTCTAAAAACGGGGAACAACGGAGCTGATCCAGATTTGCGTCCGATATGACGTAACATCTGAAATGTGGACCCACGGGCCAATCAGAAAGCTGCTATCAGAAACAATGCCCCACTGTTCTGGCCGTAATATGGTCGGTGTTTACATTAGCATGCTAACACTCAGAGCTAACCTGTGCTGTAGAGCATGTGTGTGAAGAAGCAGGAAGTAGAGGGAACTCACCTTGTGGTGTAACCGGCAAGAGAGAAAGCCTTTGAGCTCCAGACTGTTTCAGATCCTTGATAATCTATGATATGGAGTTTCATCACGGCAGCATTTAGTTTAGACGGTAGCTGCCGGGTCCCGCATAAGCTCCGCCCCCTCCTCTTTAAAGCTTTATTCCCGAATCAGCACTTTAGAAACAGGAAGTGGAACAGAGGGGTATGAGGCATGGCTAGAATGATCTGTTTGGTGTTTTGAGCAAAACACTTCATAGACATGTTTTATATATGTGTATTTATCTGAGAGCTCTGCTGTTGCCTAGAAACAGCTTGAGAGGTGACCTTTAAGATGATTACGTCATATGGGACGCACATCTGGATCAGCTCCGTTGTTCCCCCGTTTTTAGAGATGTGATTACGGAGGAAGAGAGAGGTTTTTATTCTCCTGACACACCGGGGACACACCGAGGACACGCCGGAGACACATGGTGATGTAGAGAAGACATCACTTTAAGAGTCTCCGGACACACCGGGGACACATAGGGGACACATAGTGATGTAGAGAAGACATCACTTTGAGAGTCTCCGGACACACCGGGGACACACCGGGGACACACCGGGGACACACCGAGGACACATAGTGATGTAGAGAAGACATCAGAAAGTGCAGTTTGCTTGATGGGAGACCTTTAAAATTGCCAATTCAGTTACAAATGCAAAAGCTAGGACTGTTTTTAAAATAAAAATGTGTCTCATAACAATTTGTCTAAAGCATCAATGCTAACATGTAGTTTCTCAACAGCATGGACATGGGGACACGGTTCTCTTAGTTAGTGGTGAATAACGGCATGGATGCTGTGGGTGAATGAGCTGAGGTTTGTATGGCTTTGTCCGCGCCCTCGCACCTCGGGGATTAATAAAAGTCCATCTTTTATCCTCTTATCTCATGTTCTCGTGATAATTGAGACATCTTATAAACAAGATCAGAGCCACAGTATCACCTCATACCATGTGTTTCCAGAAAAAACCCTGACGTATTACTTTGTTTTATTAATAGAATCAACAACATAACGACGTGTACAGAGCGCTAGTTTAAAAAAGGATATTCCAGTATATCAAAGTCGACTGTCTCTCACTCTTACCTTCCAGCATTCTGCAAACAGCGGGAAGAGGAACTCCAAAAGGCTGGTTTTAAAATGGAGTCAGGATTTGTTCTGTCTCCGACTCCAGCCCCCCTGCTGGGAGATCGATGACTTCATGCAGTTCGTCACCAAGGGGGAATTACATAGTTCTGGTAAGGCACGACTGAAAAGGAGCAGAGGAGGTGAAAAGAGACAGAAATGCATTTTTCACATTTCACCTGTCTGTCCACATGCTGAGAGAGAGCTGGACTCCGGTGTGACGACACACACACACACACACACACACACACACACACACACACACACACACATACAGGGTGTGTGTATACCTCTATACGCGTTGACGTACTTGACACGGATGGCTTCTTGCTGTTCACAGGATCATAGACGAGGTCAGGAGCTGAACTCGTGTCAGGATGTGAGTGGGTTTGAGACTTGAGATATAAAGACTTCCTGTTAAAGGAGTTAGAGTTCCTTTATAGCCCAACATTAGCCTCCTTTAGCTTAGCGGTGGTGACGTGAAGTCATGTGACCGTGCTGTAGTTCCTTTATAGCCCAACATTAGCCACCTTTAGCTTAGCGGTGGTGACGTGAAGTCATGTGACCGTGCTGTAGTTCCTTTATAGCCCAACATTAGCCACCTTTAGCTTAGCGGTGGTGACGTGAAATCATGTGACCGTGCTGTAGTTCCTTTATAGCCCAACATTAGCCTCCTTTAGCTTAGTGGTGGTGACGTGAAGTCATGTGACCGCGCTGTAGTTCCTTTATAGCCCAACATTAGCCTCCTTTAGCTTAGCGGTGGTGACGTGAAGTCATGTGACCGTGCTGTAGTTCCTTTATAGCCCAACATTAGCTGCCTTTAGCTTAGCGGTGGTGACGTGAAGTCATGTGACCGTGCTGTAGTTCCTTTATAGCCCAACATTAGCCACCTTTAGCTTAGCGGTGGTGAAGTGAAGTCATGTGACCGTGCTGTAGTTCCTTTATAGCCCAACATTAGCCACCTTTAGCTTAGCGGTGGTGACGTGAAGTCATGTGACCGCGCTGTAGTTCCTTTATAGCCCAACATTAGCCTCCTTTAGCTTAGCGGTGGTGACGTGAAGTCATGTGACCGTGCTGTAGCTCCTTTATAGCCCAACATTAAATAAAACATTTCTGTAAAATACATCTTCCTTCAGTATAGAAGCAATTTAATTACTTGATTTTAGGCTATGCCGATGTTTTTAGTTAATACAGATAGCATTGTGGCGCTTATTACATTTTTAAACACGCCTCCTGATGTTATCTTAGCATCTTGAATATTAAAGTGAAAATATTTCTCGAAGACATGAGCGTCACTTCACAGCCTTTCCTCACACCAAGCTGTCAGTGTGTGTTTCTTTTTCAAACTGTGTGTGTGTGTGTGTTTGTGTTCCCAGTGGTGTATTTCCTGACACGAGTAATAATGGTACATCCCAGCAGTGTGTCTCGGCTTCTTGTTGATGTTCGAGGTCATTTCAGAGTGCAGCCATCATTGATTCCTCTGGTTGAAAGCAGAAGACATCGGTCAGAGCAGAGAAATTAGCTTCACTGTGCCAGAGAGTCTGAGTGCTTTCACTAGTCCGTGTATCTGTGTCTGCAGCAGTTATTATTGAGTGCCAAAACAAGTGCGATACTGGAATTGTCAACAATATTAGGTGTTATGGCCTTGGTTTCATTCCACAGGCCATAAGGCTATTACACTTTTTAAAGAACATCCATAAACATTCATCTGTTTGCATCTTGCTAATTACTTATGTATACATCATATTCTTGTATGTAGACTCGCACATCTCCAAACATTCTCTTGCAGTATTTTATCTGTTGTATTTGTGTTATGTCCTATATTCATGTTGCTCTGTTGGAGGAGGACTTCACACATTGCCATATGTACACTGTAGCTGCTGATGATGCTAAAGCCTTGAATCCTAATGCCTTACCAAATTTGACGGCAAATACTTGTCGAGAATTTTCACTGAAAACGTCAGACGGACACCTTAGTCCAGGGGTGTCAAACTCAAGGCCCGGGGGCCAAATCCGGCCCGCGACTTCATTTTATGTGGCCCCGCAAGAGCTTGCAAAGAATATAATACGTTTATTATACGGTTACATGCTACTATACTGAGGCATGTTGCCCATAAACTACATGTCCCACAATGCATCTCGTTTTGTGACATGCGCACTGAAGAAACTTGCAATTATTTGCCCTGGATTTCTGCTTTCAGACGTAGTTAATTACTAAGTTATTACCCTATCCGATAATAATCCAATTTAGAGGCAATAATGTCATATAATACATTATTTTATATATATTATATATTTGTATATTTATATAGTTACCACTGGCCCTTTGAGTGCAACCATAATGCTAATATGGCCCGCGATTAAATTGAGTTTGACACCCCTGCCTTAGTCGTTAGAAAATCATCCTCTAGTCACTCTGGATATCTAATGTTACAGCAAATTGTCCAATATTTAAGTATTTCGCTACAAAAATGATGGAACAGACTTCTCCAGAAAACACCTCCTGATTCTTTAAGCTGGAGTGATGACAATAAAGCCTTGAATCCTTTTGCTAACAACTATTTATTAACGTCAGTCGTGGTTTTAAGGAAAGAGGTGAAGGAAGGACTTAACGTGCACTGACACTAAGTCTGTTGTGGAGAAACTACAACTCTGTACGAAGGACTACAATACCCACATGTACTGTAGATACTTCACCCCGGTTGTTATGGTGTTGTTTCATGCAGCTTTAAGAACGTGGACAACAGTGGGAAGTCTATTCTTCATCCCAAGGGAGGGATTGAAACACAAAGAGAGAGAGAAACCTAACGGTTGCTCACACTGTCCCTCCCGTCCACACGCATCGATCCACATGATCCCGATTACAGTAAGGTTAGATCCTTGATAAAGCAAAGTAGGGCTGTGCAATTAATCGTATTTTAATCGCGATTACGATTTTCGCTTGCAACGATTACGAAAACAACGTAATCGAAATAAAACTATTATTATTTTTATTTAAAAAAAAAAAAATGTAGTTATTATTTTTTTTTCAGTTGAATTATACTTAAAGTTCAGGGTAATCAACTCTTAAAAACATACGGTTCACTAATGCAAAGTGCCATATGCAATAACACATCACATTTAAGAACTGAACAAAAAGACAATTCATCAAAGGACGGTTAAACATAGATATTATAAATACAGTGCAATGATGAAGCACAGCTAGGTCTCTGGAGAAGCAGCACGAAAAAGAAAGGTTTTCAACTTGATCTAAAAGAACCCAGAGAGAGAAACCTAACGGTTGCTCACACTCTCCCTCCCGTCCACACGTATATCGATCCACATGATCCCGATTACAGTAAGGTTAGATCCAGTTCGTCAGATTGTATGAAAGTATGTCATTAAACTTTATGCAACATGTGTACAGCTTGTTAGGCCTACACTTCTATCTCTGTCTTTATCACCATTCACACATGTTGAGAAATGTTTAGGAAACACCACACGACGTGTTTCATTTAGAAAATCAAACCCAGTATTTCTACATTGTTGGGATTGATCCCGGAGCGGCGTTTATTCCTATCAATGAATCGTTCATTAAAATAAAGGCATTTAATTATCGATACGTCACTCAGAGGTCTCACTCGGCGGCTGATCCAGGAACCGAAATACAAAAGCGTGTTTGCTTAAATAATTGAATTTTTAATAGTTAAATATCAATGATATCACCATTCATGGGAATTAATTGTATTTATTTACAAGTCGAAGTGTCCGTTGGCTCAATACTGATCCCCACATGGCTCCCGTATGCAAGGCAGGGTAATGGTTGCACGTCTGCTAAAGAAAGGACATGTTAGAAAATGTATAATTTGATAAAGATATTGTGACTTTAAGGTCCAGCTATCTTTAACTCGTAATATATGTAAGTCGGATTCTGTTTGACGTTATGGAAACCCACTTTAGTGATTGCTTTTTAGAAACCCCACCACGGAATATTGCCTGCATGTATTTTGTTTTGCCATCTCCCTTCTCGACTTAACCAAACTGCGACGCATGGGAGCTGAATATAAATGGCCTAATTTCGCTTAAATGCGGAGAAGTTGCTTGAGATAAATCGCCTCGTCTTTTCTAAATGTTGCCTCGGGGACGCGGAGAGAACCCGCCTCTGAAAGGAGCTCCACATCTGAAATGTAAATAAAGCCTTGTTGACACAAACAAGTTGAATTCCTCTGCTGCACAACGATGAATATATTAACAGCTCCACAGAGACTGGAAAGGTGCACGGGGTTAGATTCAGATTTATGAATGAAACTCAGTTTAAACCAGTTTTGCAACTTTTCATTTCACGGGTAATTTAAATGCCGACTACGCTTTAATTATTCATGCCTTTCATTTCCTTCTCACGCGCAGCAGATTGTTCATGTTCATTTCTAGAGATGAACTCCATTGAGAGGACTCTTTAAAGTAGAGACACTACATACTGATATACACCTGAACATCAGCAGGAGAGGACTCTTTAAAGTAGAGACACTACATACTGATATACACCTGAACATCAGCTGGAGAGGACTCTTTAAAGTAGAGACACTACATACTGATATACACCTGAACATCAGCTGGAGAGGACTCTTTAAAGTAGAGACACTACATACTGATATACACCTGAACATCAGCAGGAGAGGACTCTTTAAAGTAGAGACACTACACACTGATATACACCTGAACATCAGCAGGAGAGGACTCTTTAAAGTAGAGACACTACACACTGATATACACCTGAACATCAGCAGGAGAGGACTCTTTAAAGTAGAGACACTACATACTGATATACACCTGAAAATCAGCAGGAGAGGACTCTTTAAAGTAGAGACACTACATACTGATATACACCTGAACATCAGCAGGAGAGGACTCTTTAAAGTAGAGACACTACACACTGATATACACCTGAACATCAGCAGGAGAGGACTCTTTAAAGTAGAGACACTACATACTGATATACACCTGCACATCAGCAGGAGAGGACTCTTTAAAGTAGAGACACTACATACTGATATACACCTGAACATCAGCAGGAGAGGACTCTTTAAAGTAGAGACACTACATACTGATATACACCTGAACATCAGCAGGAGAGGACTCTTTAAAGTAGAGACACTACATACTGATATACACCTGAACATCAGCAGGAGAGGACTCTTTAAAGCAGAGATACTACATACTGATATACACCTGAACATCAGCAGGAGAGGACTCTTTAAAGCAGAGACACTACATACTGATATACACCTGAACATCAGCTGGAGGGGACTCTTTAAAGTAGAGACACTACATACTGATATACACCTGAACATCAGCAGGAGAGGACTCTTTAAAGTAGAGACACTACATACTGATATACACCTGAACATCAGCAGGAGAGGACTCTTTAAAGTAGAGACACTACATACTGATATACACCTGCACATCAGCAGGAGAGGACTCTTTAAAGCAGAGACACTACATACTGATATACACCTGAACATCAGCAGGAGAGGACTCTTTAAAGCAGAGACACTACATACTGATATACACCTGAACATCAGCAGGAGAGGACTCTTTAAAGTAGAGACACTACACACTGATATACACCTGAACATCAGCAGGAGAGGACTCTTTAAAGTAGAGACACTACACACTGATACACACCTGAACATCAGCAGGAGAGGACTCTCACACACACACAGCTAACACACACAGCTAACCCTTCTCCTCGGCTGTACCTGAGGCCGCTCCCCGTAAACAGCTCACAGGGGAACTCAGATCCACTCTGACTTTTATTAATTGTATATTGAAAAAGTACGTAAGATAATATATATTAAAAAAATAGGCAGATTGAACGAACCCAGCAGAGGCGACTTCCAAAGCTTCATTATATGATAGTATCTGGGTCGATGTCAGGAAACTGTGAATGAAAAACAACTTGTATTTGTACCTGGGTTATTTATCAAAAAGAGATGCAAGTAGAGAGGAAACATTAAGACACTCCTTTTCATTAAAGCCATTCTCTTTATGCAGATTCTTTAGCATGTGTGCATGTACCAGAAAAACACAATGAAAAGTACAGATCCTTTCCTCAAGTAGAAGTACAGATACTCGTGTTTAAAAGTACTCCGATGAAAGTAGAAGTACTGACTAAACTTCTTTACTCAAGTCAAAGTAAAGAGGCTTCAAAATGTACTTCAGTAAAAAGTACCCATAACTAGCAGCTGTTTTAAGAAGTAGAAAGTACAGGTATTTGAGTTCAACATGTAAGAAGTAGAAAGTACAGGTATTTGAGTTCAACATATAAGAAGTAGAAAGTACAGGTATTTGAGTTCAACATGTGAGAAGTAGAAAGTACAGGTATTTGAGTTCAACATGTAAGAAGTAGAAAGTACAGGTATTTGAGTTCAACATGTAAGAAGTAGAAAGTACAGGTATTTGAGTTCAACATGTGAGAAGTAGAAAGTACAGGTATTTGAGTTCAACATGTGAGAAGTAGAAAGTACAGGTATTTGAGTTCAACATGTGAGAAGTAGAAAGTACAGGTATTTGAGTTCAACATATAAGAAGTAGAAAGTACAGGTATTTGAGTTCAACATGTAAGAAGTAGAAAGTACAGGTATTTGAGTTCAACATGTAAGAAGTAGAAAGTACAGGTATTTGAGTTCAACATGTAAGAAGTAGAAAGTACAGGTATTTGAGTTCAACATGTGAGAAGTAGAAAGTACAGGTATTTGAGTTCAACATGTAAGAAGTAGAAAGTACAGGTATTTGAGTTCAACATGTAAGAAGTAGAAAGTACAGGTATTTGAGTTCAACATGTAAGAAGTAGAAAGTACAGGTATTTGAGTTCAACATGTAAGAAGTAGAAAGTACAGGTATTTGAGTTCAACATGTGAGAAGTAGAAAGTACAGGTATTTGAGTTCAACATGTAAGAAGTAGAAAGTACAGGTATTTGTGTTCAACATGTGAGAAGTAGAAAGTACAGGTATTTGTGTTTAACATGTAAGAAGTAG
The DNA here is from genome assembly GCF_902827115.2 of Pseudochaenichthys georgianus. Classification (NCBI taxonomy): domain Eukaryota; kingdom Metazoa; phylum Chordata; class Actinopteri; order Perciformes; family Channichthyidae; genus Pseudochaenichthys; species Pseudochaenichthys georgianus. Next base: position 1,520,235 of record NC_047512.1, on the reverse strand, counting down.
AAAGTACAGGTATTTGGGTTCAACATGTAAGAAGTAGAAAGTACAGGTATTTGAGTTCAACATGTGAGAAGTAGAAAGTACAGGTATTTGTGTTTAACATGTAAGAAGTAGAAAGTACAGGTATTTGGGTTCAACATGTAAGAAGTAGAAAGTACAGGTATTTGAGTTCAACATGTGAGAAGTAGAAAGTACAGGTATTTGAGTTCAACATGTAAGAAGTAGAAAGTACAGGTATTTGAGTTCAACATGTAAGAAGTAGAAAGTACAGGTATTTGAGTTCAACATGTAAGAAGTAGAAAGTACAGGTATTTGAGTTCAACATGTAAGAAGTAGAAAGTACAGGTATTTGAGTTCAACATGTAAGAAGTAGAAAGTACAGGTATTTGAGTTCAACATGTGAGAAGTAGAAAGTACAGGTATTTGAGTTCAACATGTGAGAAGTAGAAAGTACAGGTATTTGTGTTCAACATGTGAGAAGTAGAAAGTACAGGTATTTGTGTTTAACATGTAAGAAGTAGAAAGTACAGGTATTTGGGTTCAACATGTAAGAAGTAGAAAGTACAGGTATTTGAGTTCAACATGTGAGAAGTAGAAAGTACAGGTATTTGTGTTTAACATGTAAGAAGTAGAAAGTACAGGTATTTGGGTTCAACATGTGAGAAGTAGAAAGTACAGGTATTTGAGTTCAACATGTAAGAAGTAGAAAGTACAGGTATTTGTGTTCAACATGTAAGAAGTAGAAAGTACAGGTATTTGTGTTCAACATGTAAGAAGTAGAAAGTACAGGTATTTGTGTTCAACATGTAAGAAGTAGAAAGTACAGGTATTTGAGTTCAACATGTGAGAAGTAGAAAGTACAGGTATTTGTGTTCAACATGTAAGAAGTAGAAAGTACAGGTATTTGAGTTCAACATGTGAGAAGTAGAAAGTACAGGTATTTGTGTTCAACATGTGAGAAGTAGAAAGTACAGGTATTTGAGTTCAACATGTAAGAAGTAGAAAGTACAGGTATTTGGGTTCAACATGTAAGAAGTAGAAAGTACAGGTATTTGAGTTCAACATGTGAGAAGTAGAAAGTACAGGTATTTGTGTTCAACATGTAAGAAGTAGAAAGTACAGGTATTTGTGTTCAACATGTGAGAAGTAGAAAGTACAGGTAAAATAAGGAGTAAAGTACTGATACCAGAAACGTACTCAAGTACAGAAACGAAGTATTTGTACTGCACTTCTTCCCACCTCATAGAAAGGTAAAGCTTGTTGTGTATGAAATGACAGGATGAAGTTCTGGACAGATGGACGGCGTCCGGGTTTCAGATCAGCTTTCTCTGTGGTCTGTTTTACTGGAGGAGAGACTGGACGTTATGAGGAGGTTCCGTCTATTAAACAGAGAAGGATGTCTTTGAGTCTCCTGACGTTAAAGAAGTTCTTCAGAGTTGGGATTTCAGGACTAACGCTGACATTATTACTTACTCACAAATTGTAAAATAAACACGATTGGTTGCCTGCCTTGGTACACATATTTAGATGTCCCTATATGTTATAGATTCTTTAAACATAAGCCACAGTCCATCTTCAACGATCTGCTCAGATTCTGATGAATATTTCTTATGCTCAGTTTCTTGATAACAAATCAATATGTCATGTTGGAGACGTATTAGTTCATTTGACAGGGACCGTGCACAAGTATAGAGATGTCTGTAAAAGCGTCAGTTAGCCAAGAGGGTCTTTTGGTTTGCATATCAACGGTGAAAACTGCAATCTGACAGTTTAGAGAGAGAGATGGATGGATGGATGGATGGATGGATGGATGGATAGATAGATAGAGAGAGAGATGGATGGATGGATAGATAGAGAGATGGATGGATGGATAGATGGATGGATAGATAGATAGAGGGATGGATGGATGGATGGATGGATAGAGAGAGAGAGAGATGGATGGATGGATGGATAGATAGAGAGATGGATGGATGGATAGATGGATGGATAGATAGATAGAGGGATGGATGGATGGATGGATGGATGGATAGAGAGAGAGAGAGATGGATGGATGGATGGATAGATAGAGAGATGGATGGATAGATGGATGGATAGATAGAGAGAGAGATGGATGGATGGATGGATAGATAGAGAGAGAGATGGATGGATGGATGGATAGATAGATAGAGAGAGAGATGGATGGATAGAGAGAGAGATGGATGGATGGATGGATGGATAGATAGATAGAGAGATGGATGGATAGATGGATAGATAGAGAGAGAGATGGATGGATGGATGGATAGATAGATGGATGGATAGAGAGATAGAAAGAGAGATGGATGGATAGATAGATGGATGGATAGAGAGATAGAAAGAGAGATGGATGGATAGATAGATGGATGGATAGAGAGATAGAAAGAGAGATGGATGGATAGATAGCTGGATGGATAGATAGAGAGATAGATGGATAGATAGAGAGATGGATGGATAGATAGAAAGAAAAGTACTATATTGATCCCAATTTGGGAAATGTTTGCGTTGCAGCATAAAAACCAGGCGGAGCAGGGATTCACCCTGAAGGAAGCTGCTGGATCCCTCGTCTCGGAGCCAATGGGATTGCTCCAGAGGATTTTGTAAAAAAAGCTCTAAATAATGTCTGTGGAAAACGAACCTGTTCAGCCGGATCATCTCCACATGTCTTCCCTACTTTTATAATGTTTAATCATAAATCTAATGTCCAGAAGCTAAATGCTAACGTGATGCTACAAAGGAGCTACAGCGAGTCCAGCAGCACGACTTCAACGTCACGCCGACTTCAGATCCAGATTCAAACTACAGATTCTATGGATGGAACGAGTTGAAGCGTTTGTCTGAACACTTTGCAGGAGGCAGGGACTGGCTCTCAAGCAGAACAGAAACTAACTCAGAGGAGTGTTCACGTGTTCGGCGTAATGACGCACAACGACCTCCACGACTTCTGTAGTCCTATTGTTATGCTGTGTTCGTTATTCTCGCGTCCAGGTAAGAAGCTTAAAAAGGAGACTAAATGGAGTCTCTGAGAAGGTTCAAAATTGGTACTTTAATTAATAAAAAGCGTGGTAATGTTACAAACAGGATATTGTTCAGTCAGGAGAGAAAGGCTGCAGCTTCCTCGCCCCTGGTGCTGGCCGTGCAGAAGAGACCTTCCAAGCATTCGTCTTTCCCGCTTGCTGGCTGTTCGCTCCTCCTCTCTGGGAGCTGTAGTGACGTATGGGACTTCCCCCCTCGTTCGTGTCCGATATCGCGTTAAACAGAGGATTCCGACATTTTACATTCATTGCTTACTTCCACATGCCTTTTCTCCTCCTCATCTCTTTCATAACTTTATATGTAATACATGTTAACGGCGTCAATAGCCACTTTAATGATACTAATGGGCGGTAGTCCCGGAAGTCGTCATGAAGGATTTTCAGAATAAAAGCTTGGTATTGAGAGCATTTAAACTGACGGTATGTTTAAGGTACACTATTCAGCCACTTGGTAACAACCATCGTTTCTCAGACACGTCCACTCTTCAGGAATCCCCAGTGGGGTCCCTGCTGATGGATTAATGTCGTAGAACGTGATCCGTCTCTTCAATGCGTCTCAACCTCAGACCTCAGTTCAGATAGTTTCCTAAACCCTACGCCGCCGCCGCTTAGAGGTGGCGGGCGCGGACCGGTCCTAGAGCCCGTAGCGTTCCCTAGTGGCCGTTAGCGGTACAAAGAAATGGGGAAAAAAGTCGCGGCTTATAATAATATATTTTATTTATAAGCGCACTTTTCATTTGCGTAAACAAAACTCAAAGTGCTATAGTCCGAAAAGTACTCATCAAATGGGACGACCCAATGAGCTATGGGAAGCTTGTGAGTTGGGTTTGACCCAGTTCGCTGCTGCGTCTGCTCAGACCCAAACTCACTATCTAAAAGCTCTCCTTACCTCCGCCATGTGTATGGCTCTGCTCAAGTTGTTAGCGAATAAAAAGCACGGGGGATTGCGTCACCGTAACCCTGACCCCTCGATTCCACCGGGTCCGTCTGTGTCACGTTACGGTGCGCCGCGGTTTTGGTCCGGCCTCCTCCGGCGTCATAACCCACCGGGCGCGTTTCAGGAGCGTTTCGGAACCGGAGCGTCTTGCCTGCCGGCTCGCAGTTTTTGTTGATTTGGGCATATTTCCTAGACGGGCTGCTTTGTGCAGACAACGTTAATAATAATCGTAATATCCCAGTTATAAACAACATGAATCAAAGATGTGTTGCTGTATTTAATGATTCTATATATATAATTGACACAGTGCCTGTAAACCGGAGGAGAACGCTGGCATCCTCCCACTTGAAAGACTACGGAGGGCTAGGGTCTGCAACATTAGTTTATTTTGGGGACGGGCCGGATGCTCTGACCGGTGCACTTCCTGCCGGGCGCCTCTGCAACGCCTCGCGTCGAAAATAGACTTGCATCCTATTTTGAGCGCCGAGACGCTTCTGACGCGGCGTGTCTGGTGGAATAGCACCCATTGACTAGAGTGGCCGCCATCTTTGGGAACGCCGTGGCGCGGACGTAACGCGGCGCAGACGGACCCGGTGGAATCGAGGGGTCAGGTTACTAAAGAGTGTATGCTGCTGGTGTTGTTGGAATAGTGTGGAAAGGAGGTCCTGGCGTGGAATAACACCAATCTTCTTTTGAAACGTCTCGTGAGTAATGTGCAGTACCGGAGTCCAACAGAGAGGCAGCAGCTGCGGGACAGTAGCCTGCGTACTGCGAAGTCTTCCCTGTCCTGAAGAAGAAAGGATCCTCCGTAACGGCCCGTCCACACGGCGGCGTGCGTTGAAGCTTCCAGCGCTTCTGCCCGTTCACTTTGAATGGGGTGACGTCACTTTTAGCCGAACTGCATTGTGGGAAGCGACGTGGAGTGTTGCTGGCTTCAAAAGTTGAGCAATGTTCAACTTCTGACGCCTCGACAATCGAATCGTATGCCAGTACAAGCTCTCGCCAATCAAACCGCTGCTTGTGTGTCAGGGGCGGGAGATTCATGTGATTGGTTGTTGGTCGAGCTTCAGACACGCCCGCCGGCAAGGGTCAGCGCACGCCGCTGTGTGGACGGGCCGTTAGTAGCCCCGCTGCGAGGCTCCGGCGAGTTCGCTGTACACGAGCGTGCTCCAACAGACCATGCATTCACTGCGTCTTGCCACGAGTAGCAGTCTATATCTTCTAACCTCCAGGAGTGACTTGAGGAAGACGGGAGGGGATGTGGGACAGAGGCGATAAACTCGCTGGCAGCAGACATCAGACGCCTGTTGGCTTCTGAGTGAAATATAGACGCGTCCTCTCTCAGAACAACATCGGGGTTTTGACAGGTTGCAATGATATCCATCGGGATGACAAGCGCTCCATCCGCCAGACTCTCCTTCTCTCTGCGCGGAGACAGAGGAGTGGAGACGGGATGAAGCGGCTTCCGTCCAGTTGAGTCTCCCTTTAGAAAAGAGTTTGTGCTGAAGCCGCTCACTGAGAGTCGAATGCGTTGTTTGAAACACTTGACCTTAAAGTGGCCGTAAGTTCAGGTGGATATCAGTATGTAGTGTCTCTACTTTAAAGAGTACTCTCCTGCTGATGTTCAGGTGGATATCAGTATGTAGTGTCTCTACTTTAAAGAGTCCTCTCCTGCTGATGTTCAGGTGTATATCAGTATGTAGTGTCTCTACTTTAAAGAGTCCTCTCCTGCTGATGTTCAGGTGTATATCAGTATGTAGTGTCTCTACTTTAAAGAGTCCTCTCCTGCTGATGTTCAGGTGTATATCAGTATGTAGTGTCTCTACTTTAAAGAGTCCTCTCCTGCTGATGTTCAGGTGTATATCAGTATGTAGTGTCTCTACTTTAAAGAGTCCTCTCCTGCTGATGTTCAGGTGTATATCAGTATGTAGTGTCTCTACTTTAAAGAGTCCTCTCCTGCTGATGTTCAGGTGTATATCAGTGTGCAGGGTCTCTACTTTAAAGAGTCCTCTCCTGCTGATCTTCAGGTGTATATCAGTGTGCAGGGTCTCTACTTTAAAAAGTCCTCTCCTGCTGATGTTCAGGTGTATATCAGTATGTAGTGTCTCTACTTTAAAGAGTCCTCTCCTGCTGATGTTCAGGTGTATATCAGTATGTAGTGTCTCTACTTTAAAGAGTCCTCTCCTGCTGATGTTCAGGTGTATATCAGTATGTAGTGTCTCTACTTTAAAGAGTCCTCTCCTGCTGATGTTCAGGTGTATATCAGTATGTAGTGTCTCTACTTTAAAGAGTCCTCTCCTGCTGATGTTCAGGTGTATATCAGTATGTAGTGTCTCTACTTTAAAGAGTCCTCTCCTGCTGATGTTCAGGTGTATATCAGTATGTAGTGTCTCTACTTTAAAGAGTCCTCTCCTGCTGATGTTCAGGTGTATATCAGTATGTAGTGTCTCTACTTTAAAGAGTCCTCTCCTGCTGATGTTCAGGTGTATATCAGTGTGCAGGGTCTCTACTTTAAAGAGTCCTCTCCTGCTGATCTTCAGGTGTATATCAGTGTGCAGGGTCTCTACTTTAAAAAGTCCTCTCCTGCTGATGTTCAGGTGTATATCAGTATGTAGTGTCTCTACTTTAAAGAGTCCTCTCCTGCTGATGTTCAGGTGTATATCAGTATGGAGTGTCTCTACTTTAAAGAGTCCTCTCCTGCTGATGTTCAGGTGTATATCAGTATGTAGTGTCTCTACTTTAAAGAGTCCTCTCCTGCTGATGTTCAGCTGTATATCAGCATGTAGTGTCTCTACTTTAAAGAGTCCTCTCCTGCTGATGTTCAGGTGTATATCAGTATAGTGTCTCTACTTTAAAGAGTCCTCTCCTGCTGATGTGCAGGTGTATATCAGTATGTACTGTCTCTACTTTAAAGAGTCCTCTCCTGCTGATGTCCAGTTGTATATCAGTATGTAGTCTCTCTACTTTAAAGAGTCCTCTCCTGCTGATCTTCAGGTGTATATTAGTGTGTAGGGTCTCTACTTTAAAGAGTCCTCTCCTGCTGATGTTCAGGTGTACATCAGTATGTAGTGTCTCTACTTTAAAGAGTCCTCTCCTGCTGATGTTCAGGTGTATATCAGTATGTAGTGTCTCTGCTTTAAAGAGTCCTCTCCTGCTGATGTTCAGGTGTATATCAGAATGTAGTGTCTCTACTTTAAAGAGTCCTCTCCTGCTGATGTTCAGGTGTATATCAGTATGTAGTGTCTCTACTTTAAAGAGTCCTCTCCTGCTGATGTTCAGGTGTATATCAGTATGTAGTGTCTCTACTTTAAAGAGTCCTCTCCTGCTGATGTTCAGGTGTATATCAGCATGTAGTGTCTCTACTTTAAAGAGTCCTCTCCTGCTGATGTTCAGGTGTATATCAGTATGTAGTGTCTCTACTTTAAAGAGTCCTCTCCTGCTGATGTTCAGGTGTATATTAGTATGTAGTGTCTCTACTTTAAAGAGTCCTCTCCTGCTGATGTTCAGGTGTATATCAGTATGTAGTGCCTCTACTTTAAAGAGTCCTCTCCTGCTGATGTTCAGGTGTATATCAGTATGGAGTGTCTCTACTTTAAAGAGTCCTCTCCTGCTGATGTTCAGGTGTATATCAGTGTGTAGGGTCTCTACTTTAAAGAGTCCTCTCCTGCTGATGTTCAGGTGTATATCAGTATGTAGTGTCTCTACTTTAAAGAGTCCTCTCCTGCTGATGTTCAGGTGTATATCAGTATGTAGTGCCTCTACTTTAAAGAGTCCTCTCCTGCTGATGTTCAGGTGTATATCAGTATGTAGTGTCTCTACTTTAAAGAGTCCTCTCCTGCTGATGTTCAGGTATATATCAGTATGTAGCGTCTCTACTTTAAAGAGTCCTCTCCTGATGATGTTCAGGTGTATATCAGCATGTAGTGTATCTACTTTAAAGAGTCCTCTCCTGCTGATGTTCAGGTGTATATCAGTATGTAGTGCCTCTACTTTAAAGAGTCCTCTCCTGCTGATGTTCAGGTGTATATCAGTATGTAGTGTCTCTACTTTAAAGAGTGCTCTCCTGCTGATGTTCAGGTTTATATCAGTATGTAGTGTCTCTACTTTAAAGAGTCCTCTCCTGCTGATGTTCAGGTGTATCACAGTATGGAGTGTCTCTACTTTAAAGAGTCCTCTCCTGCTGATGTTCAGGTGTATATCAGTATGTAGTGTCTCTACTTTAAAGAGTCCTCTCCTGCTGATGTTCACGTGTATATCAGTATGTAGTGTCTCTACTTTAAAGAGTCCTCTCCTGCTGATGTTCAGGTGTATATCAGTATGTAGCGTCTCTACTTTAAAGAGTCCTCTCCTGCTGATGTTCAGGTGTATATCAGTATGTAGCGTCTCTACTTTAAAGAGTCCTCTCCTGCTGATGTTCAGGTGTATATCAGTATGTAGCGTCTCTACTTTAAAGAGTCCTCTCCTGCTGATGTTCAGGTGTATATCAGTATGTAGCGTCTCTACTTTAAAGAGTTCTCTCCTGCTGATGTTCAGGTGTATATCAGTATGTAGTGTCTCTACTTTAAAGAGTCCTCTCCTGCTGATGTTCAGGTGTATATCAGCATGTAGTGTCTCTACTTTAAAGAGTCCTCTCCTGCTGATGTTCAGGTGTATATCAGTATGTAGTGTCTCTACTTTAAAGAGTCCTCTCCTGCTGATGTTCAGGTGTATATCAGTATGTAGTGTCTGTACTTTAAAGAGTCCTCTCCTGCTGATGTTCAGGTGTATATCAGTGTGCAGGGTCTCTACTTTAAAGAGTCCTCTCCTGCTGATCTTCAGGTGTATATCAGTGTGCAGGGTCTCTACTTTAAAAAGTCCTCTCCTGCTGATGTTCAGGTGTATATCAGTATGTAGTGTCTCTACTTTAAAGAGTCCTCTCCTGCTGATGTTCAGGTGTATATCAGTATGTAGTGTCTCTACTTTAAAGAGTCCTCTCCTGCTGATGTTCAGGTGTATATCAGTATGTAGTGTCTCTACTTTAAAGAGTCCTCTCCTGCTGATGTTCAGGTGTATATCAGTATGTAGTGTCTCTACTTTAAAGAGTCCTCTCCTGCTGATGTTCAGGTGTATATCAGTATGTAGTGTCTCTACTTTAAAGAGTCCTCTCCTGCTGATGTTCAGGTGTATATCAGTATGTAGTGTCTCTACTTTAAAGAGTCCTCTCCTGCTGATGTTCAGGTGTATATCAGTGTGCAGGGTCTCTACTTTAAAGAGTCCTCTCCTGCTGATCTTCAGGTGTATATCAGTGTGCAGGGTCTCTACTTTAAAAAGTCCTCTCCTGCTGATGTTCAGGTGTATATCAGTATGTAGTGTCTCTACTTTAAAGAGTCCTCTCCTGCTGATGTTCAGGTGTATATCAGTATGGAGTGTCTCTACTTTAAAGAGTCCTCTCCTGCTGATGTTCAGGTGTATATCAGTATGTAGTGTCTCTACTTTAAAGAGTCCTCTCCTGCTGATGTTCAGCTGTATATCAGCATGTAGTGTCTCTACTTTAAAGAGTCCTCTCCTGCTGATGTTCAGGTGTATATCAGTATAGTGTCTCTACTTTAAAGAGTCCTCTCCTGCTGATGTGCAGGTGTATATCAGTATGTACTGTCTCTACTTTAAAGAGTCCTCTCCTGCTGATGTCCAGTTGTATATCAGTATGTAGTCTCTCTACTTTAAAGAGTCCTCTCCTGCTGATCTTCAGGTGTATATTAGTGTGTAGGGTCTCTACTTTAAAGAGTCCTCTCCTGCTGATGTTCAGGTGTACATCAGTATGTAGTGTCTCTACTTTAAAGAGTCCTCTCCTGCTGATGTTCAGGTGTATATCAGTATGTAGTGTCTCTGCTTTAAAGAGTCCTCTCCTGCTGATGTTCAGGTGTATATCAGAATGTAGTGTCTCTACTTTAAAGAGTCCTCTCCTGCTGATGTTCAGGTGTATATCAGTATGTAGTGTCTCTACTTTAAAGAGTCCTCTCCTGCTGATGTTCAGGTGTATATCAGTATGTAGTGTCTCTACTTTAAAGAGTCCTCTCCTGCTGATGTTCAGGTGTATATCAGCATGTAGTGTCTCTACTTTAAAGAGTCCTCTCCTGCTGATGTTCAGGTGTATATCAGTATGTAGTGTCTCTACTTTAAAGAGTCCTCTCCTGCTGATGTTCAGGTGTATATTAGTATGTAGTGTCTCTACTTTAAAGAGTCCTCTCCTGCTGATGTTCAGGTGTATATCAGTATGTAGTGCCTCTACTTTAAAGAGTCCTCTCCTGCTGATGTTCAGGTGTATATCAGTATGGAGTGTCTCTACTTTAAAGAGTCCTCTCCTGCTGATGTTCAGGTGTATATCAGTGTGTAGGGTCTCTACTTTAAAGAGTCCTCTCCTGCTGATGTTCAGGTGTATATCAGTATGTAGTGTCTCTACTTTAAAGAGTCCTCTCCTGCTGATGTTCAGGTGTATATCAGTATGTAGTGCCTCTACTTTAAAGAGTCCTCTCCTGCTGATGTTCAGGTGTATATCAGTATGTAGTGTCTCTACTTTAAAGAGTCCTCTCCTGCTGATGTTCAGGTATATATCAGTATGTAGCGTCTCTACTTTAAAGAGTCCTCTCCTGATGATGTTCAGGTGTATATCAGCATGTAGTGTATCTACTTTAAAGAGTCCTCTCCTGCTGATGTTCAGGTGTATATCAGTATGTAGTGCCTCTACTTTAAAGAGTCCTCTCCTGCTGATGTTCAGGTGTATATCAGTATGTAGTGTCTCTACTTTAAAGAGTGCTCTCCTGCTGATGTTCAGGTGTATATCAGTATGTAGTGTCTCTACTTTAAAGAGTCCTCTCCTGCTGATGTTCAGGTGTATCACAGTATGGAGTGTCTCTACTTTAAAGAGTCCTCTCCTGCTGATGTTCAGGTGTATATCAGTATGTAGTGTCTCTACTTTAAAGAGTCCTCTCCTGCTGATGTTCACGTGTATATCAGTATGTAGTGTCTCTACTTTAAAGAGTCCTCTCCTGCTGATGTTCAGGTGTATATCAGTATGTAGCGTCTCTACTTTAAAGAGTCCTCTCCTGCTGATGTTCAGGTGTATATCAGTATGTAGCGTCTCTACTTTAAAGAGTCCTCTCCTGCTGATGTTCAGGTGTATATCAGTATGTAGCGTCTCTACTTTAAAGAGTCCTCTCCTGCTGATGTTCAGGTGTATATCAGTATGTAGCGTCTCTACTTTAAAGAGTTCTCTCCTGCTGATGTTCAGGTGTATATCAGTATGTAGTGTCTCTACTTTAAAGAGTCCTCTCCTGCTGATGTTCAGGTGTATATCAGCATGTAGTGTCTCTACTTTAAAGAGTCCTCTCCTGCTGATGTTCAGGTGTATATCAGCGTGTAGGGTCTCTACTTTAAAGAGTCCTCTCCTGCTGATGTTCAGGTGTATATCAGCGTGTAGTGTCTCTACTTTAAAGAGTCCTCTCCTGCTGATGTTCAGGTGTATATCAGTGTGTAGTGTCTCTACTTTAAAGAGTCCTCTCCTGCTGATGTTCAGGTGTATATCAGTGTGTAGGGTCTCTACTTTAAAGAGTCCTCTCCTGCTGATGTTCAGGTGTATATCAGTATGTAGTGTCTCTACTTTAAAGAGTCCTCTCCTGCTGATGTTCAGGTGTATATCAGTATGTAGTGTCTCTGCTCTAAAGAGTCCTCTCCTGCTGATGTTCAGGTGTATATCAGTATGTAGTGCCTCTACTTTAAAGAGTCCTCTCCTGCTGATGTTCAGGTGTATATCAGTATGTAGTGTCTCTACTTTAAAGAGTGCTCTCCTGCTGATGTTCAGGTGTATATCAGTATGTAGTGTCTCTACTTTAAAGAGTCCTCTCCTGCTGATGTTCAGGTGTATCACAGTATGGAGTGTCTCTACTTTAAAGAGTCCTCTCCTGCTGATGTTCAGGTGTATATCAGTATGTAGTGTCTCTACTTTAAAGAGTCCTCTCCTGCTGATGTTCACGTGTATATCAGTATGTAGTGTCTCTACTTTAAAGAGTCCTCTCCTGCTGATGTTCACGTGTATATCAGTATGTAGTGTCTCTACTTTAAAGAGTCCTCTCCTGCTGATGTTCAGGTGTATATGTAGTGTCTCTACTTTAAAGAGTCCTGAATCAAAGCAGAAGCAAGGTCCTCTTTAATGTTTAATATAAGATTCATCATCTGAATATATAATGATGTTTATAGAAACAACGTCTCATATTTCCCATTGACCTTTTCTCCTCGTTCTCCTGAGCAGCGCTGCCCCCTGGTGGCGAACCCAAGCCAGTGCTGTTGGTGTCTGACTGCAATATGCCAACACCATCTCAACAAGATGTGTCTGAATGTTTTAATATGCACTTCCTGTTGAGCATCTCTTCTGTTTATTCACATGGTCTGAAAAATGTTCTCACTTTTTTCTTTGAATTCTGACTTTTCCAAAGATTCTGACTTTTTTCATGGAAATCATTTTTTTCTCAAAATGATGACTTTTTTCCAATTTCTTACTTTTTTTATCCTAATATTATGATTTAAACATTTCTGAATTTTGAGACAACAATCTTTTTAAGAAAAGTCAGACTTTCTCAATTTTCTTTTACACAACTCTGCATTTTTTTTCCCAATAATCAGAGAATATTTTTTTCAAAATGTTTTTTATATATAATTGTTTATAGTTATCAACAGAATAACTGAATCAGAACAGAAACAAGGTCTACACAGAAAAGCTCCTCTTTCTCTGACATTAATGTTTAATATAAGAAAAGTCATCATCTGAATATAAGTAGCGATGTGTGTATAAAGAAACCCATCTCATATTTCCCATGTTCTCCTCATTCTCCTGAGCAACGCTGCCCCCTGGTGGTCAGTGCTGTTGTCTGTATGCAATATGCCAACACCATCTAGAAACATGTGAAACATATGAACTAAACTTCCTTTTGTACACCACTTCTGTTTATTCACATGGTTTGAAAAGGTAAATCACAAACACAAAACTTCTGTCCTCACCTTGAGAGACAGGAGGTGGTTTTTATAAATCTCTCTCACCTTGAAACCAAACGGTGAAACTCGTCTCTGCTTTGTCCTCAGAGCACGAGTCTCCACAGGCCAAGGTCTTATCATCCCTTAATTTTGTCTAAACAAAAAACAACATAAGTCAGTTCAGGAGAGAACAGAAACACGAAGGGCCCTAAACATTGGGATACAAAGCACAACTATTTTCTTTCATTGCTTTAGTTTGGGTCGTTTTTTTTACATTTACATTTTTGACATTTTTGAAAAAACAAAGCATAGATTTCCCCAATACCTGTGTCCATCTTTGTAACACACAGTATATACTTAAACACACATGGATTATAGGCGGGAATGGAAAATAAACAATTCAAAAGGTATAATTTTCTATCGTTAAGGAGGCCAGTGATGACGTGTTTTTGTAGGTCTACTCGGAGGTTAGTGTGATTTTACGTTTATGATACTCGGCGGGGGCTTTGGGGCTTAACAGGTTAATGAATACCTAACGTTGGTCTATGGCAGGGGTGTCAAACTAAATTTCATCGCGGGCCACATTCGCATAAAGGTTGCACTCAAAGGGCCGGTTGTAACTATACAAATATATAATATATATATAAAATAATGTATTATATTACATTGTTGCCTCTGAATTGGATTATTATCGGATAGGATAATAACTTAGTAATTAACTACGTCTGAAAGCAGAAGTCCAGGGCAAATCATTTCAAGTCTCTTCAGTGCACATGTCACAGAACCAGATGCATTGTGGGACATGTAGTTTATGGGCAACCTGCTTCTGTAAAGTGGCATGTAACCGTATAATAAACGTATTATATTCTTTGCAAGGTCTTGCGGGGCCGCATAAAATGAAGTCGCGGGCCGGATTTGGCCCCCGGGCCTTGAGTTTGACACCCCTGGTCTATGGTCTACACAGGAACTCCAGCACGGTCACATGACTTGTTAACCACAGACTTTATTTCAGTAAAACAACCAGAAAAACATTCAGAAAACCTTTTACCTCCAGACCAGGGGACAGGAAGTGCTAGGTTTTGCACTCCTTCCTGCACTTTATTGCCTACAAATGTAATTTATATATACCACTGTTATCTTATTATAAAAATAGGTTATTTCACTTCTCCTTTTTCCCTCTCTTGTCCCGTTACGGCCATCTAGTGCAACTACAACGACACGTAGAATTGAGCTGTACTGCTTTTTCTTCATTTCTGCTCACTTAAAGGTGGGGTAGGTACGTTTCAGAAACCGGCTCGAGTGCACCAAAATTTGAAAGTACGCAGCCAAAAAGAATCCGCCCTTCCTTCAGACTTCCTTACAGAGCACCTCCTCCAACACACATGAACGCGCAATGCACGCCCAATGAGGGCACGAGATACATTTGTGCGTGCACGAGATGGAAGGCAATCCAATCCGTTGTACTTTTTACAGCACCACGGCTTCTACAGATGAAATTTTTTTATGGATTTTGTGTGAAAGCACTTCAGATATTCATTGCTGTCGGGATGTTAAGAGCATTCCATGGAATATAACAAGTGTATCTCGAGCCGGTTTCTCAAACTTACCTACCCCACCTTTAATGCCTTAGGGTTACTAAAAAAGTTTGATTGCCTCTTTTTACATGTTGTATTTCTCAGGATAAAGCAGGACAGATAGTGTTTTATTTGGGGTTTCAGAGACCCAGACTCCACTATCAACTGACCCCTGAAGGATTCTCGTTCTCCTTCAAACAGATGTTGACTTTTTATCTGCAGCCTGTGTTTCTGTCATCCAGAGAGTCTCAGTGGGAAGCAAAGGGCAACAACAAGAGCACAACGAGCTTTAAATAAAGTCCTCAAGGTTAGGTGAGGGAAAGTTAATAATGCGTGTTTTAAAAGCAGGACAGACTAGCTACGATGCTTACATTGGGTACATAGCAATACTACTAGTTAATAGTTCCTTTATAGCCCAACATTAGCCTCCTTTAGCTTAGCGGTGGTGACGTGAAGTCATGTGACCGTGCTGTAGTTCCTTTATAGTCCAACATTAGCCTCCTTTAGCTTAGCGGTGGTGACGTGAAGTCATGTGACCGTGCTGTAGTTCCTTTATAGCCCAACATTAGCCTCCTTTAGCTTAGCGGTGGTGACGTGAAGTCATGTGACCGTGCTGTAGTTCCTTTATAGCCCAACATTAGCCTCCTTTAGCTTAGCGGTGGTGACGTGAAGTCATGTGACCGTGCTGTAGTTCCTTTATAGCCCAACATTAGCCGCCTTTAAGCTTAGCGGTGGTGACGTGAAGTCATGTGACCGTGCTGTAGTTCCTTTATAGCCCAACATTAGCCGCCTTTAGCTTAGCGGTGGTGACGTGAAGTCATGTGACCGTGCTGTAGTTCCTTTATAGCCCAACATTAGCCGCCTTTAGCTTAGCGGTGGTGACGTGAAGTCATGTGACCGTGCTGTAGTTCCTTTATAGACCAACCATTAGCCACCTTTAGCTTAGCGGTGGTGACGTGAAGTCATGTGACCGTGCTGTAGTTCCGTTATAGCCCAACATTAGCAGCCTTTAGCTTAGCGGTGGTGACGTGAAGTCATGTGACCGTGCTGTAGTTCCTTTATAGCCCAACATTAGCCACCTTTAGCTTAGCGGTGGTGACGTGAAGTCATGTGACCGTGCTGTAGTTCATTTATAGTCCAACATTAGCCTCCTTTAGCTTAGCGGTGGTGACGTGAAGTCATGTGACCGTGCTGTAGTTCCTTTATAGTCCAACATTAGCCTCCTTTAGCTTAGCGGTGGTGACGTGAAGTCATGTGACCGTGCTGTAGTTCCTTTATAGCCCAACATTAGCTTATTACTTCTGTAATCATGAAGTGGTGTTAATATGTGGAGATTATCCTGTTGAACTACATTTGTAATGATCATAAACGTTTATAAAATATCAAATGGAACCAGGGAGATGCTGCCTTCAGGGTCCAATACAGTAATACGTCATCACTGCTCTGCTCTATTGGGATGGGATGGGATGGGAGTGGCAGCTCCAGTTGTAATGGCTGTTATTTAACAGGGTGAGGCTTAACGGTTGTTCCAACATCACAGAATGGCATTCCTGCACGACAGATTGTAGGAAGCGATCTGCAAGCACTCAGAGCTGATGGAAAGTATTTTATTAGGTTATTAGCTTATTCCAAATGTAAAACATATATACGTTTACAGTCAAGAGAAGAGCACACTGTTCTGGTATAAATTGCATATCTTTTAATGTACATTGGATTACAGAGTAATAACAGAATGCTGTAAAGTCCAGCGAGACAGCGATATAAATATGTAAAGGGAAAGGTACAGAAATATAATCTGAAATCTGTAATAACCTTTTACTGGTGGATTTAGTTTCAGCATGTAAGAAAATATATACAGCAACAGTTGCATAACAGTTATAGTTGTTGTGTATAATTCTTACAGTAATGTCACGGCTTTGAGAGAAAATGGTTGTGAACAGTAAGTGCTTTGTACTTAAAATATAGCTTAAAGATACAAATAAACAACATATCTTCAGATTTGATCCCTTTTTGTTTTTGTGTGAGCAGAAAGGAAAGGCAGGTTTATTCCTAAAGCACTTTTCAACAAGTGCAGTCCACTTTGCAGACCATTGACATGCACTAAAACCTATAGAACATACAGGAAAGTAAACCCCCCCAAAAGCAGAACAGGGACTCTTTAAAATGTTTGAAAATAGCTTCCTCATAAGCCATTTACAAAGTAATCATCAAGTATTGTTGTATTACAAAAACAGAAATCAATGGACCTCCATAATTGAAATAACAATAATGTATTTAATAAAAAACTGCCGTGTAGTTTGATGACCTCTAACATAGAAACGAGCTGTTCTGATTCATCTCTGATGGCAGTTTTTCTTTACCTCGATCTTTGCCCCCACATTCATCACCGAGATGAGTCTTTTATTTACCAGGCTGTCATATTTTCACCCTCAGCAAACATTCATTGTGGTTAAACATAAAGTACTTTATCAAAGTGACACATTCACTGGAGGACTTTCAGGATGTAACTACGCCTGAGATCTTGTTGCAGAAACATGATCTGTTGTTTTTGGGCAATAACTGAGAAACAAGATATGAGAGAGCCCGATATAAATACATTCACAGTATATGTATTTGTACTTTAAGGCACTGTATAGGTATTGCATAAGGTACTGCAGTTTGGACAGAGGTGGATAAAGGTAGCATTAGCCTACTACAGTGTACAAATACTCAGTTACAAGTAAATGTCCTGCATTCAAAATTGTACAACAAGTAATCATTATGCAGAAGAATGGCCATTTCAGATTCATTCAATTATTGTGTAATAAATATAAAAGTCTTAACTTCAAATTGTCAAGGTGGGGTATATTTTTTATTAATTATATACTGCATTAGTTTAAGCTAATGCATAAAGATTTACTAGTTGATTTAAATTCAGTATTATTAATCTAAATCTACAAAATCTGCTAGTTACCTGTAAAATAAGTGTAGCAGAGTAGAAGTATAAAGTAGAATAAAGTGAAGATACTCAAGTAGAAGTACACGTAGCATGTAGCAATTCGCTTGTAGCACTTAGCATGTAGCTACTGCAGTCAGAACCTGTTTGGTGTTAACATAGAATAAAGTGAAAATACTCAGGGGGAGGAAAAGTAAACGTAGCACTTTGCTTGTAGCACTAAGCATGTAGCAATTAGAACGTAGCACTAAGCATGTAGCAATTAGAACGTAGCACTTAGCTTGTAGCACTAAGCATGTAGCAATTAGCACATAGCACTTAGCTTGTAGCACTAAGCATGAAGCAATTAGAACGTAGCACGTAGCTTGTAGCACTAAGCATGTAGTAATTAGAACGTAGCACATAGTACTTAGCTGGTAGCACTAAGCATGAAGCAATTAGCACATAGCACTTAGCTTGTAGCAATTAGAACGTAGCACATAGCACGTAGCAATTAGAACGTAGCACTTAGCTTGTAGCAATTAGAACGTAGCACATAGCACTTAGCTTGTAGCACTAAGCATGTAGCAATTAGAACGTAGCACTTAGCTTGTAGCAATTAGAACGTAGCACGTAGCACTTAGAACTTGAGTAAATGTAATTTCCTTCACATTGAAAAGTAAACAGAACTCCCACCTGTTGGATAAAGCCGTAATTAAGGACTTCAATGAGGACAGTGTGGGATTGAGTCAGAAAAACCAGATGCATTTGATTCTAGAAAGAAGTCTTTTCACACAATAACTTGATTTGGAGCTCTGATACAGAGTTCCCTTTTTACAACAACAACAACAACAACACACACTCTGCGCTGATGGAGGATTGCACTTCAAGGAAAATAGGTTATAGAATTAAACACTTAAATAACTGCTGTTAACTAAAAGCTTACGGACACTTTGCATGTGACTCGTATGAAGGGACGTTACAGTAGATGGGATGGCAGGGATCAAGTGATCTCTAGAGTCACTTTAGATCTTCTAATTTACGGGTCTCAATTTCACATTCCGATGAGATGTGACTCTTGAACCTGAGTGTGTAGCTTTACTGGCGTCTGTTTGCAGAAAAAAATCTACTTATTTGGTTTAATTTCTATGAGGAAGACTTGTTGTAGCATTTAGCATGCTACAGGTGTGTTAAATAAAGGATAGTCTGCAATGGTATGTACAAAATACTTCAGCTCTTTGGTTTTAAGGCACAGAGGCAACAACGACCTTCTCTTTTGTGTTGTTTGAATTCTACAACATGTAAACAAAGATATCTGGATATATATGTCATGCAGAAAATAGTTTTATTTCCAAGAGGAAGGCTTGTTTTTAGCATTTAGCTAAACGTGTATTAAACAAAGGACGGTCTGCAGCAGGTCTGTAAAGTGTATGTGATATATCCTGAGTGTGTAGCTTTACTCGCTAACTCTGGCGTCTGTTCGCAGAAACAAAAAATCTACTTATTTGGTTTAATTGCTATGAGGAAGACTTGTTGTAGCATTTAGCATGCTACAGGTGTATTAAATAAAGGATGGGCCACAGCAGTGATATACTCCAGCTCTTTGGTTTTAAGGCACAGAGGCAACAACGACCTTCTCTTCTGTGTTTGAATTCTATGTAAACAAAGATATCTGGACGGTTTTTGCATTTACGGTCATCGTCTCCGTTTGGGGCGGAGAGGCTTCGGACGTCACCATTTCACATTCAGATGAGATGTGACTCTTTAACCTGTGTGTGTAGCTTTACTGACTAACTCTGGGTAGAAAATATATATTATGTGTTTCTATGCGTTTTTAGCATTTAGCATGCTACAGGTGTATCAACTAAAGCAGGGGTGTCAAACTCAAGGCCCGGGGGCCAAATCCGGCCCACGACTTCATTTCATGTGGCCCCACAAGAGCTTGCAAATAATATAATATGTTTGTTATACGGTTACATGCCGATTTACAGAAGCACGTTGCCCATAAACTACATGTCCCACAATGCATCTCAAATTTGACTTTTTTCTTCTAAATGCCTTTTTTCTCAGAATTTACTTTTTTCAAAATGTCACTTTTTTTTTAATTGTGCTTTTCTTTTAAAATCATTTTGTGACATTCTCACTGAAGAGACTTGCCATTATTTGCCCTAGACTTCTGCTTTCAGACGTAGTTAATTATGAAGTTATTACCCTATCCGATAATAATCCAATGCAGAGGCAATGATGTAATATAATACATTATTTTAAATATATTAAATATTTATATATGTATTTTTTTTATATAGTCTTAAAGTTACACCCGGCCCTTTGAGTGCAACCATAATGCGAATGTGGCCCGCGATGAAATTGAGTTTGACTCCCCTGATCTAAAGGATGCTCCGCAGCAGGTATGCAAAGTATTTGTGATATATACCGAGTATGTCGTTTTTCTGGCTAATGTTGGTATCAGTTTGGAGAACAAATATATTAGGTTTAGGTGATATACTTCAGCTCTTTGGTTTCAAGGCACGGAGGCAACAGCTGCCTTTTCCTTTGATTCATAAAAACATGTAAACATAGATATTTGGATATTTGGATATTTGGATATTTGGATATTTTTTAGCATTTGCTGTCTTGATCTCCGTTTGCAGCGGAGAGGCTTTGGACGTAGCGGACGGCGTCTTCGATGGTGTAGAATATCACCGCCTCCTCTCCTCCATCGCCCTCTGCTTTGGGGTAGTAGCCCCCCCTCTGCAGCGAGTCCAGCACGGAGGTGCTGCACTGGGCCAGCACCACGCTGACGCCCAGTTCTGCGTAATCTTTGCGGACTTCTTTCAGCGCGTTCACTCCGGCCGTGTCCAGAAAGGAAATGGAGCTGCCGTCGATCACCACGCTGCGTAAGGATTTGTTCTCCATTAACGTCGCTCCGGCTTCATGCTCTTTGAGATAATGGAGAAGAGGGGACACATGTTGATGTAGAAGAGACATGAAGAAGAGGGGACACATGTTGATGTAGAAGAGACATGAAGAAGAGGGGACACATGTTGATGTAGAAGAGACATGAAGAAGAGGGGACACATGTTGATGTAGAAGAGACATGGAGAAGAGGGGACACATGTTGATGTAGAAGAGACACGAAGAAGAGGGGACACATGTTGATGTGGAAGAGACATGAAGAAGAGGGGACACATGTTGATGTAGAAGAGACGTGAAGAAGAGGGGACACATGTTGATGTAGAAGAGACATGGAGAAGAGGGGACACATGTTGATGTAGAAGAGACATGAAGAAGAGGGGACACATGTTGATGTAGAAGAGACATGGAGAAGAGGGGACACATGTTGATGTAGAAGAGACATGAAGAAGAGGGGACACATGTTGATGTAGAAGAGACATGAAGAAGAGGGGACACATGTTGATGTAGAAGAGACATGGAGAAGAGGGGACACATGTTGATGTAGAAGAGACACGAAGAAGAGGGGACACATGTTGATGTGGAAGAGACATGAAGAAGAGGGGACACATGTTGATGTAGAAGAGACATGGAGAAGAGGGGACACATGTTGATGTAGAAGAGACATGAAGAAGAGGGGACACATGTTGATGTAGAAGAGACATGGAGAAGAGGGGACACATGTTGATGTAGAAGAGACATGAAGAAGTGTATATATATATACATATTTGAGTCATATAGATATTAAATATATTTGTAATTATGTATTCGATGTATTTTTTATTTCGATATTAGACATATTCACCGTGCGTTGGCTTGGCCTCCGGGACGTCCTGCTTCTTCTTCCTCTTGAACTTCATGGCCCTGGATTTCTCCCGCAGAGGGTCCAGCCCTGCACTTTTGTACAGAGATTTCTTAAACAAGCTCTGGTTAGCGTAGTATATCGGGGCGTCGTATCGAAACACGGCGACTCCGGGGTGAGTCTGAAGGCCGCGGTACGACGAAACATCCTCGTAGTATTCCCGGTTCGATGCCCGGCCGAGTTTCAGGACTTTCGCCTGCTGAGTTCTGGCCAGAACGCAGAGGGCCGACACCAGGACGCCCACCAGCAGACCCAGCTCGGTGTTCACCAGAGCGGACGTCGCCATGGTGACGAGCCAGATGGCGGTGTCCACGCGGTTCGCCCTCCACATGCCGGGGAGGTCCAGGAACTTCCTCAAGGCGCCGCGGAGATTCACCAGGATGATGACGGCTAACACACACCTGAGGGAGGAGGAGAGGGAAGAGGAGGCAAGGAGGCAAGGAGACACACAGGAAGGTTAGAGACACACTGAATCAAGAGGAGACAAGATCTCATTTAAAGGTCTCCAAGAACTGGAGATCTGCGTCTGATATCCAGTCGTCTCATCTCCACGCGTTCCATTGGCTGATGTTTGGACTCGTTGTTGGAGCAGCAGTTTCAGCGTATTGTACTATCCAGGCAGATATTACAGCTCCCAGATGTTTAACAAACATGTCTCTGAGGTGTTTCGCTCAAAATACCAAACGGATCATTCTTTCAGCTCCGTGTGTTGAGATGTGGGAACGGAGGAAGAGAGAGAGGGTTCTATCTCCTGACACACCGGGGAGGACGCGTGGTGACGTAGAGGAGACATTACAGCATGTACTCAGCAGGAGGTCATTTAACGTCTCAATGAGGAACAAGCCGCTCTGTTGAAGCTGCCAGGACTTCCTGCCTCGCTATGTTGCTGCTGCTTGCCCCGCCTCCACCCCGCCTCCACCCCGCCTCCAACCCCGCCTCCACCCCAGCTTCCACCCCACCTCCACCCCAGCCTCCACCCCAGCTTCCACCCCACCTCCACCCCAGCCTCCACCCCGCCTCCACCCCAGCTCCACCCCACCTCCACCCCAGCCTCCACCCCAGCTTCCACCCCACCTCCACCCCAGCCTCCACCCCAGCCTCCCACCCCGCCTCCACCCCAGCTCCACCCCGCCTCCACCCCGCCTCCACCCCACCTCCACCCCAGCTTCCACCCCACCTTCCACCCCAGCTTCCACCCCAGCTCCCACCCCAGCTCCACCCCCGCTCCACCCCGCCTCCACCCCACCTTCCACCCCAGCTTCCACCCCACCTTCCACCCCAGCTCCACCCCAGCTCCACCCCAGCTCCACCCCGCCTCCACCCCACCTCCACCCCAGCTTCCACCCCACCTTCCACCCCAGCTCCACCCCCAGCTCCACCCCAGCTCCACCCCGCCTCCACCCCAGCTCCACCCCAGCTCCACCCCAGCTCCACCCCGCTTCCACCCCACCTCCACCCCAGCTTCCACCCCAGCTCCACCCCGCCTCCACCCCGCCTCCACCCCAGCTCCACCCCGCTTCCACCCCCGCTTCCACCCCACCTCCACCCCAGCTTCCACCCCAGCTTCCACCCCAGCTCCACCCCGCCTCCACCCCAGCTCCACCCCGCTTCCACCCCGCTTCCACCCCAGCTCCACCCCGCCTCCACCCCGCCTCCACCCCAGCTCCACCCCAGCTCCACCCCAGCTCCACCCCCCCACCTCCACCCCAGCTTCCACCCCAGCTTCCACCCCAGCTCCACCCCGCCTCCACCCCAGCTCCACCCCGCTTCCACCCCAGCTCCACCCCGCCTCCACCCCAGCTCCACCCCAGCTCCACCCCAGCTCCACCCCGCTTCCACCCCGCCTCCACCCCAGCTTCCACCCCGCTTCCACCCCACCTTCCACCCCAGGTATTTGAGTTCAACATGTGAGAAGTAGAAAGTACAGGTATTAGAGTTCAACATGTGAGAAGTAGAAAGTACAGGTATTTGAGTTCAACATGTAAGAAGTAGAAAGTACAGGTATTTGAGTTCAACATGTAAGAAGTAGAAAGTACAGGTATTTGAGTTCAACATGTAAGAAGTAGATAGTACAGGTATTTGAGTTCAACATGTGAGAAGTAGAAAGTACAGGTATTTGAGTTCAACATGTGAGAAGTAGAAAGTACAGGTATTTGAGTTCAACATGTGAGAAGTAGAAAGTACAGGTATTTGAGTTCAACATGTGAGAAGTAGAAAGTACAGGTATTTGAGTTCAACATGTAAGAAGTAGAAAGTACAGGTATTTGAGTTCAACATGTAAGAAGTAGAAAGTACAAGTACTTGAGTTCAACATGTAAGAAGTAGAAAGTACAGGTATTTGGGTTCAACATGTGAGTAGTAGAAAGTACAGGTATTTGAGTTCAACATGAGAGAAGTAGAAAGTACAGGTATTTGTGTTCAACATGTAAGAAGTAGAAAGTACAGGTATTTGAGTTCAACATGTGAGAAGTAGAAAGTAAAAATTAGTCAGAAAAATTAGTAGTGGAGTAAAGTACTGGTACCAGAACAATGTACTTAGGTACAGTAACAAAGTATTTGTACTCCACTACTTCCCGCCTCTCTGGATAATAAACCATGATGAAACATAGCGTGATTAAGGCTCAGAGCTTCTGTAATGTCAGCATTAACCCTGAACCTCAGGTCATCTGTGTGTATCCAAGCCTCCTCTTTAACCTGTTTATGGTAAAGCAGATAAGAACAAAGCAAATGAAAGTTCCACTGCTCCCACTATCTAGAAGAAAAACAACCTTGAACCATCTGCAACAAGGAAGTAGAAAGATATATGGACCTGTGGATAGAACTCTAACGTGCACGGCCCTCAGAGGGTGATGTATGCCCTATAATCGTGGTCCTCCTCAAACAGCATTTAACAGATTACAGATAAGTAGGGAGCCAGAGCCTTTTCTTATCAAGCTCCACATTTGTGGAATCAGCTTCCAGTTTGTGTTCGGGCGGCAGACACCCTATCCGTTTTTAAGAGTGCGCTTAAGACCTTCCTTTTTGATAAAGGTTATAGTTAGGGCTGATTAGATTCAGCCCCTAGTTTTGCTGATATAGGCTTAGTTTGTCGGGGGACATCTTACTTCTTCCTTCTCTCTGTCTGTACCTGTGTCCTCTCATGTTCCATTAACCCAGCTTCCCCACACGTCTTTCTTTTTGGTGTCTATATACGCCGGGATCCGGAGTCATGGATGATCCTGCGGTCCTGGGTCCTGGATCGCGAGCGCTGGATCTTGAGTCGTGGCTGTGGTCCTGGATCATCGGTCCTGGATGGATATCCTCGTGGATTCATCTTCCTGTTATACACACATGCAGTTCCAAACATCTGGACTACCTATGTTGCAAATGTATTATCTTTTCAATTTACACACGGCATCTATTGCACGTGTGTCCGTCCTGGGAGAGGGATCCCTCCTCTGCTGCTCTCCCTGAGGTTTCTCCATGTTCCCTTTAAACTGTGGGTTTTCTTTGGAAGTTTTTCCTTGTACGATGTGAGGGTCTAAGGACAGAGGGTCTGAGGACAGAGGGTCTAAGGACAGAGGGTCTAAGGACAGAGGGTGTCGTATTGTCATACTGATATTCTGTACACACTGTGAAGACCACTGAGACAAATGTAACATTTGTGATATTGGGCTATAAATAAACATTGATTGATTGATTGATTGAAGTACTGCGTCTGGTGGAAGGATCTGACTACGGCATGGAAACCAGTCTGACTGTTAAAGGTGGGGTAGGTACGTTTGAGAAACCAGCTCGAGTGCGCTGGAATTTGAAAATACACGATCGGAGAAAAGCTGCCCCTTCCTCTCAGAGCCCCGCCTCCAACTCACACGGACGCGCACACGACCAATGAGGGCACGAGGTAAGTCATAGTCAGTGTTAGGAATGTAAAAAGCCCCATCGAGAAGCGCATATTAATGTCAATAATATCCTGCTGTATATTGTGTTAAAAGAAACCCTTCAATAGTTTGTAGATGTATTATCGTCCCGATCATCGATGTATTTTTCTTACTCTGATGCTAGTGTATCTGCCTGTCGGTGTTCTTTCCGCATAATGACCGCGTCCCTTACTTGTTACACAGCTTAGTTGAATACTGGATTCTGATTGGTCAATTTGGACAGTCTTAGACAGAGGTGGTTATTTTTACGCTAACAGACCGTTGCTAAGGAGTACAGACCGTTGCTAAGGAGGATCAAGGGACTATGTGCAGTCATATCAATCCGCGGAAAGAAGTCCGGTCAGCGGTGGACAACGGACATTCGTTTTCTCCATCAGAAAACAACGTGGAATACTTACGGAATATTATTTTTATATCTGACGCAAACGGGAACAGCCGAAGAAGACAGACACGAAGTAACGACTAACAGAAACACAGTATGGGCATCAACATGTGTCCCCTCTTCTCCATGTCTCTTCTACATCAACATGTGTCCCCTCTTCTTCATGTCTCTTCTACATCAACATGTGTCCCCTCTTCTCCATGTCTCTTCTACATCAACATGTGTCCCCTCTTCTTCATGTCTCTTCTACATCAACATGTGTCCCCTCTTCTCCATGTCTCTTCTACATCAACATGTGTCCCCTCTTCTTCATGTCTCTTCTACATCAACATGTGTCCCCTCTTCTTCATGTCTCTTCTACATCAACATGTGTCCCCTCTTCTTCATGTCTCTTCTACATCAACATGTGTCCCCTCTTCTTCATGTCTCTTCTACATCAACATGTGTCCCCTCTCCTCCATGTCTCTTCTACATCAACATGTGTCCCCTCTCCTCCATGTCTCTTCTACATCAACATGTGTCCCCTCTTCTTCATGTCTCTTCTACATCAACATGTGTCCCCTCTTCTTCGTGTCTCTTCTACATCAACATGTGTCCCCTCTTCTTCATGTCTCTTCTACATCAACATGTGTCCCCTCTTCTTCATGTCTCTTCTACATCAACATGTGTCCCCTCTTCTTCATGTCTCTTCTACATCAACATGTGTCCCTCTTCTCCATGTCTCTTCTACATCAACATGTGTCCCCTCTTCTCCATGTCTCTTCTACATCAACATGTGTCCCCTCTTCTCCATGTCTCTTCTACATCAACATGTGTCCCCTCTTCTTCACGTCTCAAGTAACAGACAGAGAATCAGCACTTTGGAAACAGGGCTGAAACAGAGGGGATTATGGGTACTGCTGCAATGACCTGTCTGGTGTTTCAGCCAATCAGAGACCGGCTCTGGAGATACTGATGAGAACAGGATGATAGGGGGCCTTCGATTGGTCGCTTGCTTACTTCTGCAGGGAGTAGAAGAGCGGTGCGATGACCAGCAGCACCAGCAGGAGGAGGAGGGCGCTGACGATCCCCGAGATCTGCGTCTGGCAGCCGGTCGACTCCTTCACCAACGTCTTCGTCAGCGCGGCACTGGTGGTGAAGCAGCGGAAGAACGACGGCAGGATGTTGCAGAAACCAATGGCGTACATCTCCTGGTTGGCGTCCACCGTGTAGCCGTGCTTCTTGGCGAACATCTCGGACAGAGAGACGGTGATGGCGAATCCAACGATGGCGATGGAGAAAGCATCGACGGCCACGTTGGGGATCAGAGACCAAAGAGGCATCTGAGGAGGCAGGAAGCCAGTGGGGATGGTCCCAGCCACTCCAGAGCCTGTCGGGGGCAGACGGTACACTCACAACTTTAGAGAGGTACTTTCTACCTCTTACATGTTGAACTCAAATACCTGTACTTTCTACTTCTTACATGTTGAACTCAAATACCTGTACTTTCTACTTCTTACATGTTGAACTCAAATACCTGTACTTTCTACTTCTCACATGTTGAACTCAAATACCTGTACTTTCTACTTCTTACATGTTGAACACAAATACCTGTACTTTCTACTTCTCTCATGTTGAACTCAAATACCTGTACTTTCTACTTCTCTCATGTTGAACCCAAATACCTGTACTTTCTACTTCTTACATGTTGAACTCAAATACCTGTACTTTCTACTTCTTACATGTTGAACTCAAATACCTGTACTTTCTACTTCTCACATGTTGAACTCAAATACCTGTACTTTCTACTTCTCTCATGTTGAACTCAAATACCTGTACTTTCTACTTCTCTCATGTTGAACTCAAATACCTGTACTTTCTACTTCTTACATGTTGAACCCAAATACCTGTACTTTCTACTTCTTACATGTTGAACTCAAATACCTGTACTTTCTACTTCTCTCATGTTGAACTCAAATACCTGTACTTTCTACTTCTCTCATGTTGAACTCAAATACCTGTACTTTCTACTTCTCACATGTTGAACACAAATACCTGTACTTTCTACTTCTTA
Organism: Pseudochaenichthys georgianus; assembly: GCF_902827115.2. Lineage (NCBI taxonomy): Eukaryota > Metazoa > Chordata > Actinopteri > Perciformes > Channichthyidae > Pseudochaenichthys > Pseudochaenichthys georgianus. The sequence goes on along the minus strand of NC_047512.1, from coordinate 1,492,594 downwards.
CACGTTGAACTCAAATACCTGTACTTTCTACTTCTCTCATGTTGAACTCAAATACCTGTACTTTCTACTTCTCACATGTTGAACACAAATACATGTACTTTCTACTTCTTACACGTTGAACACAAATACCTGTACTTTCTACTTCTCACATGTTGAACACAAATACCTGTACTTTCTACTTCTTACATGTTGAACTCAAATACCTGTACTTTCTACTTCTTACATGTTGAACTCAAATACCTGTACTTTCTACTTCTCACACGTTGAACACAAGTACCTGTACTTTCTACTTCTCACATGTTGAACTCAAATACCTGTACTTTCTACTTCTCACATGTTGAACACAAATACCTGTACTTTCTACTTCTTACATGTTGAACTCAAATACCTGTACTTTCTACTTCTCACATGTTGAACTCAAATACCTGTACTTTCTACTTCTCACATGTTGAACTCAAATACCTGTACTTTCTACTTCTCACATGTTGAACTCAAATACCTGTACTTTCTACTTCTCACATGTTGAACTCAAATACCTGTACTTTCTACTTCTTACATGTTGAACTCAAATACCTGTACTTTCTACTTCTTACATGTTGAACACAAATACCTGTACTTTCTACTTCTTACATGTTGAACTCAAATACCTGTACTTTCTACTTCTTACATGTTGAACTCAAATACCTGTACTTTCTACTTCTCACATGTTGAACTCAAATACCTGTACTATCCATCACTTCCTGGTCTTCTCTACAGAAGAGGGACCAATGGAAACGTTGCCGTTGGTGGTCGTAGAAATAGATGGGCGTTTTTCCAGAAACTAAATTGCACGGCTTAAAACACATGATTATATAAAACAGATTCTACAAACCGTAGTCGATGTTGAAGTTTCCAAAATGAGAAGCCAGCGTCGCTATCACCACCATGAAGAGCTCGAAGGGGATTGGAGCCTGGGCGAGGAGAAATACAAATACATTCCGTTGGGATCATATAAGCTTTCCAGTAGGTAGTGTTGCAACTTGTTTTATTTAAAGGTCTCCTATCATGCTATTTTTAGGCATATATTATGGGTCTCAGACATATACAAATATATATACAAATATATAGAAAAACATGTTTCTGAAACAGGATGGAGCTCAAACTCTCTCTCTCAGGTTTACCACGAGGTGACTTCCTTTTGATTTCCTGCTTCCTCACACACTCTCTCTCCAGCACAGGTTAGCTCTGAGTGCTAGCATGCTAATGGAAACACAGACCATGTCACTTCCAGAACACGTCTCATTGTTTCTGACAGCAACGGTTCTGATTGGCCCGTGGGGGTAAAGCCCGCCCACTTTTTAGTACTGTCGTCATGACGCAGCAAATCTGGATCAGCTCCGTTGATCCCCGTTTTTAGAGACGTGGGTACGGAGGAGAAGAGAGAGGGGTTTGTTTCTGACACTTTGAGAGTCTCCTGACACACCGGGGACACACCGGGGACACACAGGGACACACCGGGGACACACCGGAGACACACAGGGGACACACCGGAGACACACAGGGACACACCGGGGACACACAGGGACACACCGGGGACACACAGGGGACACACCGGAGACACACAGGGGACACACCGGGGACACACAGGGACACACCGGGGACACACAGGGGACACACCGGAGACACACAGGGGACACACAGGGGACACACGGTGATGTAGAGAAGACATCACTTTGAGAGTCTCCTGACACACCGAGGACACACCGAGGACACACCGGGGACACACCGAGGACACACCGGGGATACACCGAGGACACACCGGAGACACATGGTTATGTAGAGAAGACATCACTTTGAGAGTCTCCTGACAGACCGGGGGGACACCGGGGACACACCGAGGACACACCGGGGACACATGGTTATGTAGAGAAGACATCACTTTGAGAGTCTCCTGACACACCGAGGACACACCGAGGACACACCGGGGACACACGGTGATGTAGAGAAGACATCAAAAGTGCATTTAGCATGATAGGAGGCCTTTAAGGCAGTAAAATAATTTGTTTATTTGCTTCTTTAAAGTTAAGGGTGAAATGTTTGACAAGAAATGCTTTTACTTTGAAGTGCAAGTATGTGTCCTGCTCATTCTCCTTCCTGTTGTGTTTTGAAATGAGTACGTCGAGTGCATTTTCCCCGTCATCTAGCGTTCTTGTTGGAAACTGTTTTATTAATTGAAAGTAAAGACGTTCAGTTTGGACTCGCTTTGTTCTTCATCCGGAGCTTCCATTGCGCCTCAGGAAGAGGGGTGGAGATGGTGGGAGGCTGGAACAAACCATTCGCTCCAGCACTCTGTCACGGCCGATCGGACAGAGCTGGACCCAGATGCCCCGAACAGGACGAGCCTGTTGCCCTCCTGGCTCCGACACGTTAGAACAAGCTCCCCATTGATACCGGGCGGCTGCAGACTGAAGGGCTACCTGTTTAGCTTCTGCCGTGGAAACCCCCCACAATGCATCAGTTTGGCTTATTTGAGGCGAATATACCTGCAAGCCGTTTGTGTCTGTATGGTTTATTTCACTCATCGTTAGTCACTTCAATGAATGTAAATTAAAAACGTTAATTAATTGTCCTTTCTAGTTCATCGTGGGCTCAGACTTTTCAGTTGAATGTTATTCCTGCTTTAGCTCAGTTTTGCTTTGACAATTATAGCGAAACTATTAGCAAGACAAAAAAAGATTAACCCCAAAATATAGCTGAGACCGAGGCCGCGGCCACACGAGGACCACAACGGCTAAACGCAAACAAGCTTCCGTCCACACGCAATATTCACCGGATAGTGTCTGTCCACACGAGACCGCTCCGTTTAGCTGCAACCGCTGGAGAAGCTGCAGTACATGCAGGAGCCTCTACGTGGCGCTGTAACTTCCTCCACAAAGCAGAAGAAGCATGGTTGTCATGGTTGCCCTTCTGTTTATTCTCCGCGGTGGGGGCCGAGGGAACCGGGCAGAGTTTTTCGCCAGTCAACGTGTTTTAAAGTTTAAATCTTCCGGACACAATGATAAAGTGCCGGTCAAAGGTCTTCTTTGTTATTTATTGAGCTTTAAAACAAATGAATAACGACTCTATATAATATAATAATGAAATACACGGAGCCTCTCTTTTTCCTCCCTCTCTTCGGACAGCGCCATGTCTGTCTCATGCAGCAGCTGATCCAGTAATGAGTGACCCGGCCGACAGCAAAAATAAACATATTTATAACTAGGTAGTTTGAGAGGTGTCTCCGTCCTGTCAGATTAGACTTCACTCGCGTTTATATCGAGAGAAAGATAAATTATCTGAATTCAGGGTGCAGTTTACTTTGACGCGGGGTGAGCAGCAGAGGTGGGGAGAGGCGGGGCTATTGCCTCATCATTATCAGAACATGACCGTATAGGGCGTACACACGGAGCCGTTTGACCCCCCAGAGCGTTGCGTATGCCGTTCTATCCACCTTGGGACCCGTTATCGTTTCCTCAGTCGTTTAGTGCCGTATTCGGTCGTCCTCGTGTGGCCGAACGGTCTATATGACACTAAACAGGAACGCAAACGACCGTTTTCGTCCTCGTGTGGCCGGGGCCTGAGATGCAGTCATTGGCAGGTTCTTACACCTTCTTTAATCAAAGTAAACAACTACCTAACCCAGACTACTAGATGCACTTTAACTGTAAAGGACTGTTTAGGCAGGAAGGCGGACGAGCAGTACAACATGTGAAATCAAGCAGTCTAAACCAATAGCAAGCTTCAATTGACCAAAAAGCGGACTATAATCTTGGTCAACAAGGACTAACCCGGTCCGTTTACCTTCAGCTTGGCTTTGAAGCGGTCGTTGAGCTCCTTGGTCGGTAACAGGATCATCAAACACACCAGGCTGGTCACCAGGTCGCAGACGTTGGTGTTCTGCAGGTTGGAGAGCACGCTGTACCACGTTTTGAAGAGAGTGAACCAGCCCTGAGCACGAGGGATCTTCAGACCCAGAAGGTACTTGAACTGGGAGGTGAGGATGGTCAGAGACGCTCCGGTAGCAAAGCCACTGAGCAGAGAGTCTGAGAGGTAGACGGAGACGAAGCCCACCTGGAAGATACCCATCAGCACCTGGGAGAAGAGAGCAGGGATAAGAGGGAGGGGTCAAGGCTTGTATTGTCCTTTATACATAGCTACTGTGTAGTCAGTTAGACTTTAGGGTAATTTCACTCTGCAACGAAACCTTCCGAAGCAAGATTGGCCATTCGTCCAAAACCTAGATCTGTTTTTCCCTGAGTCACCAGATGGTCAGTTCTTGCATATATTAGGGCTGTACCCGAATATCCGAACATTCGGTCGTCGGCCTACTATTCGGTTTTCAATTTCGTTTTTTTTGTCCTAAATGTAAGCTATCAATAAAGACGAATTGCCACATTCTTAAACTATATTTATACTTTTTAATTGCACTGTTAAAATGCGGAAATATATACAATCTCAGCCTGGGCGCCTGACATCGCTTTCACTCACAGCGTCACGAACGTCAAAATGCGGAAGACTTCGGCTGCGTTTAAATTTCACGACGATGAGACGAAGGCATTGTTCTGATATGCAATATGAAACTGGCGCACCACGGTGGCTCAACAACGATGATAAGTCCCCTGAATGCTGTAAGTAGTAGCCCAGCTGGTGTCCAGTTGCCATGGTGAAGCCGCTCTCTCCGCCGTTCAAACAGTAACGTTACACATGATGAAAACGTGCCGAATATTCGCTGCTGGCGGCCAAATGCGGCCCGCAGGCCATGTTTTATTGGCCCTCAACTAATTCAAAAAGTATATTGAAATATGGCCCAGAAATGTTAAACAGCAGTGTTTCCCCTATATACAAATATGCACGCCGCAGCTAGGGGGCGCTAGCCAGGTACCCAATTTTTTTTATTGTTTTAACTTTTTTTTTTATTATTAAAATAATAATAAGTGGCCCTTTTTCATTTTTGATTGTTTGTTATGTGGATTTGTAGTCTTTGTGTTACCGTATGTTCAATAGAGGTGTGTTTTTGCTAAATCTTGAGACATTGCCACTGTCTGCACTGGCAGGGCCGAACTAGGTAAGATAAGATATAAATGAATAACACAAATAAAATAAGTTACATTTATTTGTTATTGGCTATGGTAGGTTATTGGTTATTTGATTATTAAAATGTACCATTTTCATATGGGTGTTTAGAGTTGTACCCCCTCGATCAGGGGCGTCAAACTCAATTTCATCGCGGGCCACATTCGCATAAAGGTTGCACTCAAAGGGCCGGTTGTAACTATACAAATATATATATAAAATAATGTATTATATTACATTATTGCCTCTGAATTGGTTTATTATTGGATAGGATAATAACTTAGTAATTAACTACGTCTGAAAGCAGAAGTCCAGGGCAAATCATTTCAAGTCTCTTCAGTGAGCATGTCACATAACAAGATGCATTGTGGGACATGTAGTTTATGGGCAACCTGCTTCTGTAAATCGGCATGTAACCGTATAATATACATGTTATATTCTTTGCAAGCTCTTGCGGGGCCGCATAAAATGAAGTCGTGGGCCGGATTTGGCCCCCGGGCCTTGAGTTTGACACCCCTGCCATAGATCTAGTCTCTAGTAATTCTGCTCAAAGTGCACCAGATTGAAGCATTTTACTTTTATCCATGTATTTTTCCTTAATGTTTATTTTATTAGCTTTTCTTTTTTAATGCTTAATGTCTTTCATTTCTTTTTTGTAAAGCACTTTGAATTACCCTGCGTCGAAAAGTGCTATATAAATAAACTTGCCTTGCCTTACTTTAAATGTTCAAACAAATCTTCCCGGGGGAGCATACCCCCCCCCCCCCTAGAGGATGTGACGTCCACCCCCCAAATCAAACATGTTCATACAATACTGAATACATTTGAAGCCATTTTGACGTATATTACCAAGTCAATACGTTTCTGTGTTTGTAGTGTATTGACTTTAGTAGAGATTTTTAATTTATTCTTTATATATGAAATCTCGCCGAGGGCAGCAAATGGGCTAGAGCCGGCCCTGCTGCGAGAACTCAAGAGCCTTTCTTGTGCTGGCAGACACGTAGAAACAAATTGGCAGGGCGCAATAACTTCTTTACATAACAAGCTTCCTATTTCCTCTTATAAGCAATCTAAGGAAGGAACTGCCAACATCATAAGTGTCAAGCATACTTTAGCTACATTTCATTGATTTGAAACTTATAACTGAACTTACGAGGCGATAAACCTCTCGTGAGCGGCAGCCCTTCATATATTTGTCTGCATGCGGCCTTCGGAGAAATACGTTTGGACCCCCCTTTGTGTTTACTCTCAAACTACTACTCGAGGGCGAGGCTTATCTCCATTTGCTTTAGATACCAATATGTAGTCAGCCACGGACAAAATAAACACCACTGCTGCTTTGAGCACGCTGTGAACAGTGGGGGTGAAAGCAAACGCGGTTCACAAGCTCTATTTATTATCTTTAGAAAGTCGGGTAATCTTTCTTAGTACGAAACCACAATTTAACTTTTCGATTTTTGATGGCAAAAGCAGTATTAAAAGAACGCCTACTTAATTATACCTGATGATGCTTTATCTGGTTCCTTTAGTCTGAATGTGTGTTGGTGCGTGGTCATTATTCTGTAGAGTCACTGCGTGCCTATTGGTTGGAACACGATCCGTGTATCCATCACTTCCTGGTCTTCTCTAAAGAAGAGGGACCAATGGAAACGTTGTCATGTTGCCGTTGGTCACCATGGAAACATTCATTAGCTAACAATGGCATTATTGTTCTATTGATATAAAACAGTGCTTCTCAAAGTGTGGTTCGCGGACCACTGGTGGTCCGTGAGCGCCCCCTAGTGGCCCGTGAGTATATTGGTAACATTTAAAATTTGAAATAAATAAATACATTTAAGTTTTCCGCACTCTCGCTGGAATATCTCCGCAGTGGAGCGAGCTTAAGTTTCACTTTCGATTGCATGATGTAGCCCAGGGCAACACCTTCGTCACACATGTTGCCGCGTGTTTGTACCGTTTTCAGGCGATTTGTAATCTGTTCTAGAAAAACTGTGTTTTTTTATATTTGTGGAGTCAGGTGGTCTGCGAGTGTTTTTTTATTGGTTAAGTCCTCGGTATGAACACGTTTGGAAACACTGATATAAAGGGAGGTCAGGTGCTCTTTAAAACAGCTGCTCGTTATACTTTCTACTGAAGGACACTTCAAAGCCTCTTTACTTTCACTTGAGTAAAGAAGTTTAGTCAGTACTTCTACTTTCATTCCACAGAGTAGTTTAAACACGAGTATCTGTACTTCTACTTGAGTAAAGGATGTGTGTACTTCTACCTGAGTAAAGGATGTGTGTACTTCTACTTGAGTAAAGGATGTGTGTACTTCTACCTGAGTAAAGGATGTGTGTACTTCTACTTGAGTAAAGGATGTGTGAACTTCTACTTGAGTAAAGGATGTGTGTACTTCTACTTGAGTAAAGGATGTGTGTACTTCTACTTGAGTAAAGGATGTGTGTACTTCTACTTGAGTAAAGGATGTGTGTACTTCTACTTGAGTAAAGGATGTGTGGTACTTCTACTTGAGTAAAGGATGTGTGGACTTCTACTTGAGTAAAGGATGTGTGGACTTCTACTTGAGTAAAGGATGTGTGGACTTCTACTTGAGTAAAGGATGTGTGTACTTCTACTTGAGTAAAGGATGTGTGTACTTCTACTTGAGTAAAGGATGTGTGTACTTCTACCTGAGTAAAGGATGTGTGGACTTCTACTTGAGTAAAGGGTGTGTGACTTCTACTTGAGTAAAGGATGTGTGGACTTCTACTTGAGTAAAGGATGTGTGTACTTCTACTTGAGTAACGGATGTGTGTACTTCTACTTGAGTAAAGGATGTGTGTACTTCTACTTGAGTAAATGATGTGTGGACTTCTACTTGAGTAAAGGATGTGTGTACTTCTACTTGAGTAAAGGATGTGTGTACTTCTACTTGAGTAAAGGATGTGTGTACTCGTGCCTGAGTAAAGGATGTGTGGACTTCTACTTGAGTAAAGGATGTGTGGACTTCTACTTGAGTAAAGGATGTGTGGACTTCTACTTGAGTAAAGGATGTGTGTACTTCTACTTGAATAAAGGATGTGTGGACTTCTACTTGAGTAAAGGATGTGTGTACTTCTACTTGAGTGAAGGATGTGTGTACTCGTGCCTGAGTAAAGGATGTGTGGACTTCTACTTGAGTAAAGGATGTGTGGACTTCTACTTGAGTAAAGGATGTGTGTACTTCTACTTGAGTAAAGGATGTGTGGACTTCTACTTGAGTAAAGGATGTGTGTACTTCTACTTGAGTGAAGGATGTGTGTACTCGTGCCTGAGTAAAGGATGTGTGTACTTCTACCTGAGTAAAGGATGTGTGTACTTCTACTTGAGTAAAGGATGTGTGTACTTCTACTTGAGTAAAGGATGTGTGTACTTCTACTTAATAGGATGTGTGGACTTCTACTGAGTAAAGGATGTGTGGACTTCTACTTGAGTGAAGTGTGTGTACTCGTGCCTGAGTAAAGGATGTGTGCTTCTACTTGAGTAAAGGATGTGTGACTTCTACTTGAGTAAAGGATGTGTACTTCTACTTGAGTAAAGGATTGTTGTGACTTCTACCTTGAGTAAAGGATGTGTGTACTTCTACTGAGTAAGGATGTGT
>NC_047512.1:1450606-1483381 GCF_902827115.2 Pseudochaenichthys georgianus | reverse complement strand
ACCAGCAAATTCACAGCCAAACAAGCCAAAAAACCCGCCAATAACCAGCCAATGAACAGCCAATGACCAGACAGTGACAAGCCAATGACCAGCCAATAACCAGCCAATGACCAGCCAATAACCAGCCAATGACCAGCCAATAACCAGCCAATATCAAGCCAATGACCAGCCAACAACCGGCCAATAACCAATCAATAACCGGCCAATAACTAGCCAATAACCAGCCAATGACCAGCCAATAACAAGCCAATGACCGGCCAATAACAAGCCGATGACCAGCCAGTGACAAAATGATGACCAGCCAATAACCAGCCGATAACCAACCGATGACCAGCTGATGACCAGTCGATGACCAGCCAATAACCAGCCGATGACCAGCCGATGACCAGCCATAACCAGCCAATGAACAGCCAATGACAAGATGATGACCAGCCAATAATACCGATGACCATTCAATACCGGCCAATAACTAGCCAATGACCAGTCAATAACAAGCCAATGACCGGCCAATAACTAGCCGATGAACAGCCAATGACCAGCCAATAACCAGCCAGTGACAAAATGATGACCAGCCGATAACCAACCGATGACCAGCTGATGACCAGTCGATGACCAGCCAATAACCAGCCGATGACCAGCCAATAACCAGCCGATGACCAACTGATGACCAGCTGATGACCAGCCAATGACCAGCCAATGACCAGTCGATGACCAGCCAATAACCAGCCGATAACCAGCCAATGACCAGCCGATGACCAGCCAATAACCAGCCAATGACCAGCCAGTGACAAGATGATGACCAGCCAATAATAAGCCGATGACCATTCGATGACCAGCCAATGACCAGCCAATGACCAGCCAATAACCAGCCAATATCAAGCCAATAACCAGCCAATAACCGGCCAATAACCGGCCAATAACCGGCCAATAACCGGCCAATAACTAGCCAATAACAAGCCAATAACCAATCAATAACCGGCCAATAACTAGCCAATAACCAGCCAATAACCAATCAATGACCAGCCAATAACAAGCCAATGAACAGCCAATGACCAGCCAATAACCAGCCAGTGACAAAATGATGACCAGCCAATAACCAGCCGATAACCAGCCAATGACCAGCCAATGACCAGCCAATAACCAGCCAATGACCAGCCAATGACCAGCCAATAACCAGCCAATGACCAGCCAGTGACAATGATGACCAGCCAATAACCAGCCGATAACCAACCGATGACCAGCTGATGAACAGCCAATGACCAGACAGTGACAAGATGATGACCAGCAAATTCACCAGCCAATAACAAGCCAAAAAACCCGCCAATAACCAGCCGATGACCAGCCGATGACCAGCCAATGAACAGCCAATGACCAGACAGTGACAAGATGATGACCAGCCAATAATAAGCCGATGACCATTCGATGACCAGCCGATGACCAGCCAATGACCAGCCAATGACCAGACAGTGACAAGATGATGACCAGCCAATAATAAGCCGATGACCATTCGATGACCAGCCAATAACCGGCCAATAACCAGCCAATAACCGGCCAATAACTAGCCGATAACCAACCGATGACCAGCTGATGACCAGTCGATGACCAGCCAATAACCAGCCGATGACCATCGATGACCAGCCAATGAACAGCCAATGACCAGCCAGTGACAAGATGATGACCAGCCAATAATCAGCCGATGACCAGCCAATGACCAGCCAATAACCAGTCAATAACAAGCCAATGACCAGCCAATAACCAGCCAATATCAAGCCAATAACCAATCAATAACCGGCCAATAACTAGCCAATAACCAGCCAATAACCGGCCAATAACTAGCCGATGACCAGCCAATAACCAGCCGATAACCAACCGATGACCAGCTGATGACCAGTCGATGACCAGCCAATAACCAGCCGATGACCAGCCGATGACCAGCCAATAACCAGCCAATGACCAGCCGATGACCAGCCAATGACCAGCCAGTGACAAGATGATGACCAGCCAATAATAAGCCGATGACCATTCGATGACCAGCCAATAACCGGCCAATAACCAGCCAATAACCAGCCAATAACCAGCCAATAACCAGCCAATGACCAGCCAGTGACAAGATGATGACCAGCCAATGACCAGCCAATGACCAGCCAGTGACAAGATGATGACCAGCTCGTTAAAACCAGTGACAAGCCAGTTACCAGCTGGTTTTTAACTTGTTCAAACCACTTTGTTACGAGTACGTTTCCCTTCAGAGCAGCGTTTCTGGACCAGGGACAGATTCAGTTTCTCTCTGCGACGCTTTTCAACAGATGTTTGCTGTCAGGAACACTTAAATCTCACCTCTCAGTTCTCTAGGGTCTCTACACATCGCTGCCTCCTGTAAGCTGTGACATTTTGTCCTGTGAGAAACGATTCTCTAATGGAACGATGCCGATGCCAAAGGTCAGAAATAAGTGGATGAAGGAGGAATCTTCTTCAGGCTCGTTGAAGAAGTCGTGGTTAATTGCCTTCAGGTGAATAAAACACATTCTCCAAGTGTCAGACATTTCTCTCTACCTTTAACCAAGGCTGTCGTTTTTCCATTTAAATAGCACCCATGACTTAATGAAGCACGGAGGCCACTGACACTAGAGCTCGTCGCCCTTTCAGGGTACATTTTTCACGTGTATATATATAGAATTAATTTAAAGGTTTGAGGGCGGTATTTTTTCTTTATTCAGGCCAGAAACACAAAGCATTGACTTTAAGACGAGGGACGTTTTAAAATGCTGACTTAATTCTAGGTTTTAGGTCTACCTCTCTATTCCACCTTTATCAATATGCAAAAACTATGCATTAATTCAAAAGATGAGCCTTAAATATAGACAGGCTCTAACATATGGCATACTAATACAAGTTATACAAACGCATTCGTAGAAGCACGCTCTTAAATACTCAAGTGGACAGGAGGTGGTTTGAAACCTCCAGATTTTCCTGCTGATGGAAACATACCAGAGTGGAAGAGACGGGGTGAAGAAGAATAAAGGGTAAACCACAACCACTGGTAAAATAAGTAAAAGTCTAGCATTTAAAACCTTACTTAATTAAAATAACTGGTATCAAAATATACTTTAAGTTCCAAAAGTAAAAGTACCCATTTGGCTAAAAGCACCTTGTAATTATAACCTTAAATATACCATAAGACATTTGGGATAACATCAGAACGGTCTGAGCATCTAATACAACGCTGACATTTAGGAGATGCACTGCCAGGGTTAATGCATTCTGTGTGTGTGATGTGTGTGTGTGTGTGTGTGTGTGTGTGTGTGTGTTGTGTGTGTGTGTGTGTGTGTGTGTGGTGTGTGTGTGTGTGTGTGTGTGTGTGTGTGTGTGTGTGTGTGTGTGTGTGGTGTGTGTGTGTGTGTGTGACCTAGTCTGAGCAGGCATCATCAGTCAATAGTAGGACAGGAATCAAACCGACATTTAGCAGAACACAGCGGTAGAGATTGACGCCTGACCTCTCAAAACTACCTCTGTGCTGTGTGTGTGGTGTGTGTGTGTGTGTGTGTGTGTGGTGTGTGTGTGTGTGTGTGTGTGTGTGTGTGTGTGTGTGTGTGTGTGTGTGTGTCATTAAATGTCATAGTGGAGCTTTCCTGCTGTCTGGTCTCTCCACTTCTCTTGATATCCATATGTCCATCAAATGATTCTTCTTCATCAGTTAAGTATTTCCCTCAACAGTTCTCAATACTAAAATTAATAACCACCATGTGTTGAGCGCACTAAAGACGGACTGATGTAACCAAGCTGATTGGCCGGTCGTCCCCTCTCATCATGATGTTCACCCGGCCGTCAGCAGATCAATGAAAGAGATCCACGGATCTTATCAGGCTCATTTAAAGCTAATAGCATCGAGGACGAGGACGTTTATTTTTACTCTGATGAGAGAAAGTCTGGAGTAAGAAAGCTGGGTAGTGGTGTGTGAGTGTGTGTGTGTGAGTGTGTGTGAGTGTGTGCAGACTTTCTAAGGAAAACACACACTGCCTTGTTGTAATGCCTCGGTTGTTAAGTTGCTCCATTCGGACATCGTACCTTTGCAAGCTTTTGGATCAGCGCTGATGGTGGTCTCTTAAGTGGACATCAAGTCTTTACAAGCTTCACAAAAAGATGTATCTTTTGAATATGCGAATAAAAGTTTGTCTGAAAAACGTTGTCAGTTTGGATTCAACCAAAACCAAAAGACATTTGTATGCGTCTTTTTATTTAGAGTCACAGTACCCTCTGTATCCCCACTCCCTCCCTCCTCTACACACACCCATACAGCCAAAACCAAACAAAAAATGTTTAGTAACAATTAAGATAATTTAAACGAAAAAAAAAACGATTTATGTAAACAATAAAAAAATACAACGACAAACAACCCGAAATTAAAAAACTTAAAATAAAAGACACATTTTTTACATAAATCCCGTTTCTCTGCGCCGCTACGACATCCGACTGATTTTGATAGAGCGGGTAACAACTGCTCCCCTCAGTGGCCAAAATAACGTATTGCAGTAAGTTTTGGAACATGATCCATTTTTTTTTTTATGTAGGAGTTTTCCATCTCGAAATCGTCGAAACGATCTTAAGAATGCATCATCGGCAGATTTATGAGACATCGAAATCCCATTACCTTCTGCAGAATAACAACATGACAGAACATCGTACGTAACAAACTGCATTACACAACGTTCAGACTTCTGTCTCCTCTCGTCTTACGTAAGCCTTTTCAAAACCCTCCTGGATAAACCAAAATACATGAAACAATCTCCCTCTTCACAAAGAAGGACACACAATCCTCCTCTCACAGGAGTACAGTCAACATTTTCCTTCCTGGGGGAAATGAAAGTTGTTCCCTGTGAGAAATCGTGTTTCCCTGGCCTCCAGCTACTGACGCCATATACGGAGAAACAGTTCCTGCTTCTGTTTCGTTCTGTCTGTGTGAGATGTAGTCAGAGCTGGCAAAAGTACACACATCCTTTACTCAAGTAGAAGTACAGATACTCGTGTTTAAAAATACTCTGGTGAAAGCAGAAGTACTGACTAAACTTCTTTACTCAAGTGAAAGTAAAGAGGCTTTGAAGTGTACTTCAGTAAAAAGTACCCATAGCTAGCAGCTGCTTTAAAGAGTACCTGACCTCCCTTTATATCAACAGAACAATAATGTCATTGTTAGCTAATGAATGTTTCCATGGTGACCAACGGCAACATGACAACGTTTCCATTGGTCCCTCTTCTTTAGAGAAGACCAGGAAGTGATGGATACACGGATCGTGTTCCAACCAATAGGCACGCAGTGACTCTGAAGAATAATGATCACGCACCAACACACATTCAGACTAAAGGAACCAGCTGCTTGGAGAATGAGAGAAGTAGAAAGTACAAGTATTTGAGTTCAACATGTAAGAAGTAGAAAGTACAGGTATTTGAGTTCAACATGAGAGAAGTAGAAAGTACAGGTATTTGAGTTCAACATGAGAGAAGTAGAAAGTACAGGTATTTGAGTTCAACATGTAAGAAGTAGAAAGTACAGGTATTTGAGTTCAACATGAGAGAAGTAGAAAGTACAGGTATTTGAGTTCAACATGAGAGAAGTAGAAAGTACAGGTATTTGAGTTCAACATGAGAGAAGTAGAAAGTACAGGTATTTGAGTTCAACATGAGAGAAGTAGAAAGTACAGGTATTTGAGTTCAACATGTAAGAAGTAGAAAGTACAGGTATTTGAGTTCAACATGTGAGAAGTAGAAAGTACAGGTATTTTAGTTCAACATGAGAGAAGTAGAAAGTACAGGTATTTGAGTTCAACATGAGAGAAGTAGAAAGTACAGGTATTTGAGTTCAACATGAGAGAAGTAGAAAGTACAGGTATTTGAGTTCAACATGTAAGAAGTAGAAAGTACAGGTATTTGAGTTCAACATGTAAGAAGTAGAAAGTACAGGTATTTGAGTTCAACATGTAAGAAGTAGAAAGTACAGGTATTTGAGTTCAACATGTAAGAAGTAGAAAGTACAGGTATTTGAGTTCAACATGTAAGAAGTAGAAAGTACAGGTATTTGAGTTCAACATGTAAGAAGTAGAAAGTACAGGTATTTGTGTTCAACATGTTAGAAGTAGAAAGTACAGGTATTTGGGTTCAACATGTGAGAAGTAGAAAGTACAGGTATTTGAGTTCAACATGTAAGAAGTAGAAAGTACAGGTATTTGAGTTCAACATGTAAGAAGTAGAAAGTACAGGTATTTGAGTTCAACATGTAAGAAGTAGAAAGTACAGGTATTTGAGTTCAACATGTAAGAAGTAGAAAGTACAGGTATTTGAGTTCAACATGTGAGAAGTAGAAAGTACAGGTATTTGAGTTCAACATGTAAGAAGTAGAAAGTACAGGTATTTGAGTTCAACATGTAAGAAGTAGAAAGTACAGGTATTTGAGTTCAACATGTAAGAAGTAGAAAGTACAGGTATTTGTGTTCAACATGTTAGAAGTAGAAAGTACAGGTATTTGGGTTCAACATGTGAGAAGTAGAAAGTATAGGTATTTGAGTTCAACATGTAAGAAGTAGAAAGTACAGGTATTTGGGTTCAACATGTGAGAAGTAGAAAGTACAGGTATTTGAGTTCAACATGTAAGAAGTAGAAAGTACAGGTATTTGTGTTCAACATGTAAGAAGTAGAAAGTACAGGTATTTTAGTTCAACATGTAAGAAGTAGAAAGTACAGGTATTTGAGTTCAACATGTAAGAAGTAGAAAGTACAGGTATTTGAGTTCAACATGTAAGAAGTAGAAAGTACAGGTATTTGAGTTCAACATGTAAGAAGTAGAAAGTACAGGTATTTGTGTTCAACATGTTAGAAGTAGAAAGTACAGGTATTTGGGTTCAACATGTGAGAAGTAGAAAGTACAGGTATTTGAGTTCAACATGTAAGAAGTAGAAAGTACAGGTATTTGAGTTCAACATGTAAGAAGTAGAAAGTACAGGTATTTGTGTTCAACATGTAAGAAGTAGAAAGTACAGGTATTT
Organism: Pseudochaenichthys georgianus; assembly: GCF_902827115.2. Taxonomy (NCBI): domain Eukaryota; kingdom Metazoa; phylum Chordata; class Actinopteri; order Perciformes; family Channichthyidae; genus Pseudochaenichthys; species Pseudochaenichthys georgianus. The sequence goes on along the minus strand of NC_047512.1, from coordinate 1,476,347 downwards.
TAGTTCAACATGTAAGAAGTAGAAAGTACAGGTATTTGAGTTCAACATGTAAGAAGTAGAAAGTACAGGTATTTGAGTTCAACATGTAAGAAGTAGAAAGTACAGGTATTTGAGTTCAACATGTGAGAAGTAGAAAGTACAGGTATTTGAGTTCAACATGTAAGAAGTAGAAAGTACAGGTATTTGTGTTCAACATGTAAGAAGTAGAAAGTACAGGTATTTAAGTTCAACATGTGAGAAGTAGAAAGTACAGGTATTTGAGTTCAACATGTTAGAAGTAGAAAGTACAGGTATTGAGTTCAACATGTAAGAAGTAGAAAGTACAGGTATTTGAGTTCAACATGTGAGAAGTAGAAAGTACAGGTATTTGAGTTCAACATGTAAGAAGTAGAAAGTACAGGTATTTGAGTTCAACATGTGAGAAGTAGAAAGTACAGGTATTTGAGTTCAACATGTGAGAAGTAGAAAGTACAGGTATTTTAGTTCAACATGTAAGAAGTAGAAAGTACAGGTATTTGAGTTCAACATGTAAGAAGTAGAAAGTACAGGTATTTGAGTTCAACATGTAAGAAGTAGAAAGTACAGGTATTTGAGTTCAACATGTGAGAAGTAGAAAGTACAGGTATTTGAGTTCAACATGTGAGAAGTAGAAAGTACAGGTATTTGGGTTCAACATGAGAGAAGTAGAAAGTACAGGTATTTGGGTTTAACGTGTGAGAAGTAGAAAGTACAGGTATTTGTGTTCAACATGTAAGGAGTAGAAAGTACAGGTATTTGAGTTCAACATGTGAGAAGTAGAAAGTACAGGTATTTGAGTTCAACATGTGAGAAGTAGAAAGTACAGGTATTTGAGTTCAACATGTGAGAAGTAGAAAGTACAGGTATTTGAGTTCAACATGTAAGAAGTAGAAAGTACAGGTATTTGTGTTCAACATGTAAGAAGTAGAAAGTACAGGTATTTGTGTTCAACATGTGAGAAGTAGAAAGTACAGGTATTTGGGTTCAACATGTGAGAAGTAGAAAGTACAGGTATTTGTGTTCAAAATGTAAGAAGTCAAAGTAAAAAGACATCAGAAAAAGAAGTAGTGGAGTAAAGTACTGATACCATAAAAATGTACTTAAGTACAGTAACGAAGTATTTGTAACTACTTCCCACCTCTGGTGTTAGGACACTGAATCTTAACGGGAAGAAGTTTAGAAAACAAAAAGGGATAACTCCAGAAATAACGGAGTTCAATCTGGTGGATATTTACCCAGACACGAGGAGTTATGAGCAGACGTCTGGACTCTGAGAGCAGCCAATATGTTCCAGAGCGTCCCTCTGTGGTGGAGGACACATATTGTCCCCTGACATTCAGAGGTATTAGCACCTCATATTAAACACCCTGATCTCTTCCCAGCAGCTTAGCACCAGCGAGAGGAGATGCAGCCCGAGACGAGGCTCCAGTTCTTTTTAAATGCCATTTGTAGGATGTGAAAAATCATGCATTGGTTCACTGTCAGGGAAACACGAGGCACATGGGGAACTCTGATTTATGAGATGTGCCTACAGTGCAGTGGAGGAAGAACACGTGTCCCTGGTGCAAAACCAATATATACCATAAATAGATGTTTAGCATAAAAGACCGTAAGACCGTTTTGTATTAATCCCCGAGGGAACATGCAGTTCTCGGTACGCAGTCGTTCTGTTGGAAACATGTTGGGTTTGCAGCACATGTACTGTCTGGTTTGGATAAGATAACGTTCACTTTACTGATCCCAACAGTCTGCGTTGCAGCAGCATTAAAGACAAGGCATTGCACATATTAAAAGAGTAGAAATAAACAATCCAAACTGTAAAGTAAAAGATGTGATACTCTGGTTTTGGGACATGATCCAGACTTTTTGTTTTCCGTCTCTGAAAGTCTTTCAAATCTCATTTGAGGATCTTGAAAAAGCATCTCGTCTCTCAGGCGAGGTTTAGGGAAATAAAGGAGAGCAATGATTCACTTCCATGCAGTGATTTGTGATGCTCCTTCAGCTAGACGGAGAAACATTTAGACTTCCACCTGGCGGAGGTCCAGCGGGGTTGAATCATCGGGCACCGTTAATCCAGTATGTCAGTACCTTTAGTCTTCTCTGAATAACGTAGTGCCATGCGGAGGTTAGCACATAGGAACGCTGACCTCAGGTGGACAAAAGAGCAACATGCGGTGGGATCAAGGGTCGTATGTTCCCGCCCTGAGGCAGCGCTGATTCACGAGCATCGCTGACGCTACACCACACACACAGATCGAAACACAAAGAGACCCTTACTCTCTCACAAAGGAAACACTAATGCATTATGGGTCCTCCGGGCAGGAGCTATTCTTAGTGCTTTCTTCCAAATGTCACTTGTGCAAGGTTATTGACATTACCATGGAAGAGAGCGATGCAACCTGTCAGTTATACAACATCTGCTCAGTCACATAACCAGCTGGTCAGGTGACCTGTCGATCACCTGCCCATCAGTTATTCAAACCCCTTCTCATCCAAACCAGCTCTGGGTTTTAAACGGCTGATCAGGACACATGGACAAACAGCCCGTACTAAAGGGGGCTGGGACAGTGGGGATTGGACCAAGATGCAGGGACCACAACGGATGCCAGCAGTGGCGGTTCTTGACCAATCTGACTGGGGGGTCCAGGGGGGGCAGTTATTTTCTAAGGGAAAATAAATAAATGCGGGACGAAAAAGACAAAGACAGTAGAAAGTAATTGCGCATAAGAAAATAATGCAATACAGTTGTTGGTACACATATACACAGTTTTTACGCTCTAATGGGTCCGACTAGAATGACAAATAACGTTAGTTCCGCCTATTCCGTCAGCCAAGAAATCGTTTAATCATAAACTCTTCATTTTCAGGGGGGTCCAAAGCCAGTGTTACGGGGCCCCCCTTAGAGCCGCCCCTGGATGCCAGTATATTGAAAAGCCACAAAAACACAGAAGGACCAGGCAAGGTAAAAAATACCAAAGGGTAAGAAATAAATGGGGGGACAAACCGGGAAGACTTGGGGAACGGGGGCACGCAAGGAAAACACAGAATCAGACGGGAAATCAGGAACTATGGGACGCTGGAGGACGGCGGGGAAACATAGAGGACGAACTGACGGAAAACACAAGGAAAGGCATATATACTCACAGGACTGATCACGTAGATTCAAGATTCAAAGATTCAAAGGTTGTCTCGTCAGATGCTCGGCAGCTACACAGTAGAAATGGCAATGAAATTCTTCTGACCTGAGCTCCTCCAACGATGCAACATATAAAAATACAAATAAGAAATAGTGCAATAAGTCTATATACATGTTAATAGAATATGATGTGTACAAGAACATAATGTAAAAATAAATATTGTACAGTCAGATGAAATGAAATACTGTTAGAAGAAACAAGTCCTTGGAGCAAAGTCGATAACGTCCTGTAAATAGTTGAGTCCCTTACTTTAAAATGAGCAAAAATCAGTCATGCAAATTTAAAAAAGCATATAAATATCAACCCTACCTCTCTTAAGATTAAATATCACGTGACTTATTTCTATTCTCTCACATGTCGTTAAAGATATCCATGTTTTCTCATCATCCTGCCCCTACACTCTTATTATCTCTTCGCTGCTGCGGTCAAGGAGTGTTGTTTTCCCCCGGCAGCACCGTGGTCTGATGGCACACCAACGCCCGCCAACAGGACACAGCGTCGGCTGACCTGACTCCTCCTCGTCGCCATGAAGCGCTTTGAGCACCAGGAAAAGTGCCATAAAAACGACATGTATTCTGATTATTATTATCGTTATTACAGTTTGAATGAGCTCAGGGAAGCATGCCGTGTGTGATCAGATGTTTGTGTCAGCCATACGCCGCGCGGCCGCACCTCACTGAGCCGTGACTGATGGGATTTTAGGGTTGCCAGAAACTGACCATGATCAAAATCGATTATTCGGCAGCCCTGGCGAATAATAATCGATTATTCGACCCCCCCCGTGGAAGAAAAAAAAAAAAAAGTAAAAAAAACGCAGGCTTCCTCCAAGTTTACAGTAAAACAAACTGGTGGTGTGACCAATGGCCATTTACAATTATTAATACTATTACTATTATTAGCATATATATATTTATATATATTTTGGTTGAAACTAAGCCAGAAAAAAAAAAAATACATAAATAATAAAAAAAATACATAAATAATAAAAAAAAAATATATAAAAAAAATCGATTTTTAAAAATAATATTCGATTATGGAGACTGTAACGAATATTCGAATAATCGAATAATCGCTGGCATCCCTAGGATGTATCTGCTGCGTGTTGGAGCCAGCATTTTGATTTGATAAGAAAGGCCACCTAATTGTGACGTCTGTAGTCAACGCACTATAAAGGACTACAATTCCCACGGCGCCTGTGCTAACGCCACAGTGATGGGCAACCTGTGGAGAGACGCCGTCGAGGAACAGTTTTAACCGTACTCGTAACCGTATTCGTAACCGTACTCGTAACCGTACATACAAACCGTACAAGTACCCTTTAAGTTGTGAAGTCACCAAGAAAGTAAGAATACCTAAGTTGCGTTGTTTTATTTGAGTTTTGCCTATTTCTTTTGAATATTGTAAAGGCCTATTTTTCTTTGTTGCGTGTGCAAAAGTTTGTTATTTTATTTTGAGCAAACACATCGCAACATCTTCTAACCAGGGGTTCTCAAAGTGCGGCCCGCGGGCCAATGGCGGCCCTCGGAAATGTTTCTGGCGGCCCGCGATAGTTAATGTGACACGCTGAAATGCATGCGTTATATTTTAATCCTCCATGGTCGTATCTAGTAAGAATTAGAATGGAATTTAAGAATGGTAAATCTGCGCCCCCTGGGCTGTCATTCCTAAATTATGAATGACAGCTTGTGGAAAGTTTGCTAGACTACTGGTTGCATGGCAACTAGGCATCTCGCGAGTTGCGGTAATTGGTTAGTACAATAAAGAAAGGATTTATTTTGGCATTATTTTGTGTTCCGTTTTTTCTTGGGCGGCCCTCGATCCAATATTGGGTACCTACATTGGCCCTCACTCATCAAAACTTTGAGAACCCCTGTTCTAAACCATCGGAGGCCAAGCAACACTTCGAACTGGGAGTACTTTAAGGAGAGAAACGAGTTGGAGCCGTCTGTTTGAGGCGTCTAGTGGCTCGGTGGAAAACAAGGAAGGAAGCCACGACACTACGGAAGAAATACACGTGTGATGTGGCCATTATGCAGCGTGTTGTTCTGCAGAATATAAGATCACACTGATGGAGCTGATGTATTCCTGCAGGTCTGACGCAGCATGAGTCAATCTTTCAGGGAGATGGAGAGAAGCTGCAGGAAAAGTTAACTTTGCCCGTGAATACTTAAAAACAGAGGTGTAAAGTAACTAAATACATTTAATCAAGTACTACTTAAGCACAAGTTTGAGGTACTTGAGTATTTCCATGTTATGCTACTGTCTACCCCTCTTCAATCTGCACCATGACTACTTTCCATGATTAAATAATGTGAAAGCAAGGCATTGTGAGTCTCCTTTCCTTTCCTAAGGGGATGGTCCAGTGTTTCCTAAAGGAGATGATAAAGGAAGCATTGGAGCTCCTTTCCTACCATCTAGAATCCAAACAGCTCTTATCATGGCTGACACTTAGAAACGTAGAAACCTTCCTGAGAGAAGTTTACAGTCTGACCGCGAAGTGAAAACAGACAATACATAAGGACAGTGTTGTGGGGAAACGTCTGTGTAGCCAATAGCCACGCGGGAGGAGTCACCGCCTCGAAGGAGACACGGGAGAGCTGGAGCTCTGATGTCACACACGAGCGTTGACCCGGAGAATTCACAAAACAAGTCCAAGAGCCAGAGGTTCTGACTTCACGGTAGAACTCTGGCCCAGATCGGGTGTTCAGCTCAGAGAGCATCACCAACATGCTGCAGAACACGATAGAATGATAGCACCTCTATCAGCGGGCGCCACCGGGCGGAGCGGGAGACACAACACTGAGAGCACAGCCGAGGCTACAGGTGCGGGTGCTCATCAGGACAGAACCGATACCTTGGCTCACAGTTATGGGCCGTGGGAAATATTTCCCCAACAATAAAAATAATAATATAATAAAATACACCAGGAGAAAGGAAATGCACATATCAGAAACATGCATCAGCACCTTTCACACACTGCAGAAACTCCACATCCTGCCCGGTGTCCGTGTCTGATATCCAGTCAGCATGTGTCTCTCCTCCTGAAGACACAATCACTCCAGGACTCTGCAGTGAGATATCTGGTCTTGCTTTTAGTCCAAACATCGTATTTTGAGTTGTATCTCAGAGGAAACTTGTTTCTTTTCACACATTTATTGGAAAATCACCACCTCAAGTAACGGAGCGTCCACACTACAGCTTCAAAAAAGCGTGGAGCTGGGCGTGTCTGGAGCTTGGGGATTTTATTCAAGCAACACGGCCAACAACCAATCACATGAATCTCCCGCCCCCGACATACAAAGCAAAACCCCCGGGGATTTTATGGGAGCAATATATATATAAACTCCCCAAACAGGCGAAAACCTACCAGTTTCCCCACTGTCTCTGCCACCTCCCTCCATGCTGGTTCCTCCGGTTTGTATCCCGGTAGGTGAAGAGGGTCTGCTCATACAAAACCGGGTGGTTGCTACGGCGATAGTTAGTTTCTCCTCCGACTTTTTTTGAAATATAGAAATGAACGGCGGGATATCTCTCCCAGCTTAGACGCGGTTTGATTGGCTACGGCTTCAGCTGTCAGATTTTCAGAAACGGGATTTGATTGGCTGGCGCTGGCTACTCCGGCGTCTCCGGCGTTAGAAGTTGAACATTGTTCAACTTCTAACGCCGGAGACGCCGGAGACGGACCGCTCTGCTACCCACAATTCAGTTCGGCAAAAAAGCGAGGCAACGTGACGTCGCCCCATTGAAAGTGAATGGGCATATTGGAGCTGTCGACGCTGTAGTGTGGACGGGCCGTAAGGGGTGGGAATCAATAAGCATTTGCTTCCTCCTGCTCCCGTTCGGACACATATGATTTATTATTATTATTGATATGAAGACTTTTTAGTTTTTTTGTTGAATATACAAATATTACCATGAATGTGGATAAATACTGTATTCTAACAATACGGTATTCTGTTTTTCACATTTGATATTTTTTATTTGTTATTTTTTTAATCTGTTCGAAACAAAGACTGAAAAAAAAATGTAACATCAGAAAACAGAAAACTTTTGAGAGTTTAACACAACATCTCCTGATTGTGGTGAAATATAGTTCAACATGAGTTCTCCAGCTGATTACAAGATGTGATTTATCTAAATACCCCGTCTTATTTCAAGAGATCTTACCAAGCTCTTTTCACTTGTTCCATTGGCAGATGTTTGGACTTATTTAAAGTGAAAACAGCTCGTTTTCATTATTGTTTTAACTTGTTTTTGTGGCAGCATTGTGTCCAGTGTATCCGTGCTGTTGTTGTGGGGCAGTCGTGTGCACGTCTTCTTGAGTCGGGGGAGATTGTGATAATTAAGACGTGACATTTTGCAGGAATCATGTCAAGTCCACTGAGAGGAAATCAACAGTCATAATGTGTTGTAGTGTTTGTACCCAGATGTTGACTTCTCCACCTACGAAACATCTGCAGACTCCGGCCCTCTCTCCCGTTGCAGAAACATTCATTCATACCTTCATCTCCTCTCGTCTGGACTACTGCAATGGAGTTCTGTTCTGGGTCACCAGCTAAGCCCTGGACAGGCTCCAGTACGTCCAGGACTCTGCAGCCAGGCTCCTCACCCGCACTAAGCCCTGGACAGGCTCCAGTACGTCCAGAACTCTGCAGCCAGGCTCCTCACCCACACTAAGCCCTGGACAGGCTCCAGTGCGTCCAGGACTCTGCAGCCAGGCTCCTCACCCACACTAAGCCCTGGACAGGCTCCAGTGCGTCCAGAACTCTGCAGCCAGGCTCCTCATCCGCACTAAGCCCTGGACAGGCTCCAGTGCGTCCAGGACTCTGCAGCCAGGCTCCTCACCCGCACTAAGCCCTGGACAGGCTCCACTACGTCCAGGACTCTGCAGCCAGGCTCCTCACCCGCACTAAGCCCTGGGCAGGCTCCAGTACGTCCAGGACTGAGTGTCGCAGCCCCCACCCTCTGGAATCCTCTCCCCTCTGCAATCAGGAATAGGGACACTCTGGACACCTTCAAAGAACACCTCCAACACCATCTGTCCACTCGGGCCTTTGGCCTCCACTAATACACAGCACCCTGTTCCTGTTCTGTGTTCTTCAGCCTATGTATCTGTATGATTACTATTACTGGTTGTTTTGTTACTTCCCATTGTAAAGCGTCCTTGGGTTTCGTGAAAGGCGCTATATAAATTATTATTATTATTAAAGTAGGGTCAGGTTTATGTCTCAACATGTCAGCCATCAGTCAGGTTTGATCTCACCTCAGAGCTGCTTCAGCTCCATCACGTCAGTCTGAACAAAGTCAAAGCCATCTGTGGGAAGAAGACGTGCAGACTTCTACAATTTCACGCTTTCAAATCAGATACCAGGATGCTTTAGTTTCAGAGAAGCTGCTAATGTTGAGAAAACATGGACGTAAATCAGGAAAATATGGTTAAAGATCAAAGTGAGTGAGCAGTCGTGATATATCCCTTTAGAATAAAGTAGGGCCCTACATATAATGGATTTTATTGTTTTTGAATGATGCGTCATCTTCCCGCCTGATTTTGCATGATTTCCAAATGTTAAAATGTTCTCCAAGATTTAAAGAAATAACAGAAATCCAACGAAGAAAAGAGAAATATCAGAGAGGAAAACTCAGTGGACATTTTGAAACGACAGCTAAAGAAAGACACATCTTTTTATCCGCTTTTTTATTCAAATATATAATCAAAATGGTCTTTATTATTTACCTACTTTTATGTGGTTTTATTTGTTTTAAGGGTTTCAACTTATATTATTTATTGAACAGTTGAATAGCAACATTTCCTTTTACGTTGGTCTTTTAATCGTTTAACATTTCTTAGAATTATTAGAGTTTGTTTTGCTATTGTTTGCATTTATGTTTTTGTTGTACCAATATGTTTACTTTATGTTTTAAGGGTTTCATATTGTTGCATCGATTCACTTTGTCTTGAGTGTGAAATGAAAAGAGTAAAGGCCCGGACACACCAAGCTGACAACAAAGAACTGACACCGACGGCCTCCGACTGTTGCGTCGCCTCGCGTCTCTGCGTCTTGGCCATGTGTCGCTCTGGAACACACCGCGAAGACTTCAGCCGACGGCCAAGAAGCACGAACTGCACCTGCGTGAGTGGCAATACCTCTCCTCACCAGCAGGCGGCGGTAGTGTGTATTCGTCATTCAAAAGAGGCAACAACCGGAAGACAGGGTGTTTCTCAATCGCGAGGATGCTGGCTTGGTAGTCGCGTACTTCCAAGTCACTTCCTTCAGAAACGAAGCAAGTATGCTTCCAAGCCACGGCTTCGGAAAACGAGGAAGAATGGAACAGGCTAACAAGTGTGCCACTCTCTCTAACGGTTTCAACATAAACTGTACCGAAACTAAATACCTCACGATGTCTATCTAATTATGAACTTGCTTTACTTTCAGGAACACATTTTGGTGATTACAAACAAACGTAACAAAGTCACATATTTACCAACACATGTTCTACACCTCGTTGGTTCAGCCATTCTCCGCAAGGGTTTTTAAAATTGGTCCGTGCGCAAAGCATTGTGGGTATTTTAAGGACGCAAAGTCTACCCATGTGCAGCATCTAAATTACCCCCAAACCAAGGACGCGGCCTTGGTGGTATTCCAAGTATGCTGGACATTGGAACAGTCCTTCGGCGGCACTCGATGACGTAGCATCCTTGAAATATTGGCTTGGAAGCCAAAATCCTCGCGATTGAGAAACGACCACAGACTGCGTGATATAAACAAACAACAAATAGCGTGTGCGTTCCGTGTTCACTCTACAGCGAGACGCTCACGGGGCTTTCCCGAACCTGTCGGGAGTTAAATGGAATCTCACATTTGCCTTCTTAATCGTTTCTTTGGGTCCCTCACTTCCGTTTCGCTTCTCATGCACTGATTCGCTAGCTGAACAGCCAATCAGAGTGATTTATTTGGCCGACTGCCTTTGGCCGAAAAGGCGTCGGCACGGCTGAAAAGTCACGACTGTGCGGAACACACCGATCTGAGTACGGCGTGTCGACGCCCATCGACGGCCAACATCGGCTTGGTGTGTCCGGGCCTTAAGGGTAAACAATTCTAGTATAAACATCTCAAAATATAAATATAAATAAACCAGCATTAGAGAGTTAAAAATGATCTGACAAATAAAAAAAAACACTATTGAAGGGCTAACGCAATATAAGCAGGATATGATTTACTTTATTGATCCCGTTGCAGCAGCATGAACAGACAGGCGTTGTCCATGAGAGACATTTAAAGACTAGAAATAAACAATCCAAAATGTAAACGTCTCAAATAGAAATAAAAAAGCATTAGAAAATATAAATGTTGAAATAATAAAATAAAGTGTGCAAGCAATGGAATATTCACTTAAATATAAATACAAAATGTACAGTGTGATGTTATAAGTCCAGTTGGAGAAACTATGGAGAAGTATATGAAGGCTTTCTTATTTTTTTTGTATCGCTCTGATTCTGAAGAAATGCTGCTCGAAGAACCAGTTGAACAAATAATGAAAACGAGCTGTTTTCACTTGAAATAAGTCCAAAATCTGCCAATAGAACACGTGAACATGAGCCTGGTAAGAATTATTTAAATAAGACGGGATGTTTAGATAAATCACATCTTGTAATCAGAGAACTCGTTCTGAAATATATCTGACCAGAACCAGGAGATTTCGTGTTAAAAAATAAACCGCTAGCGCTCAAAGGTTTTCTGTGCTCTGACGTTAGCTGGTGAAAAGAAACAAGCTTCCTCTGAGATACGACTCACGATGTTTGACTGAACAAGATGAAGCGTGTCTGAAAGCAAGACCTGATATCTCACTCCTGGAGTTATTGAGTCTTCAGGAGTAGAGACACATGCTGACTGCATATCAGACACTGGGCAGGGTGTGGAGGATTTGTCGTGTGAATGAAGCCTTTCGAGGCGCCACGCTGGGCTTCGGAGCAGCGATATGTAAATCTGAGTCATCAAGACGTCAATCATCTCCCCCCTGCGAACACAAATGGAAAAATATTGTAAATCCCACAGTGCCTCGCCACCTACACGAAACAGATGGTGTTGTTGGAGACGCGTCGCCACAAATACAGCAATCAGACTTTCTGAAAATCATCTGAACTTTTGCACAAAAAGTCAAATGAAGTTCAGCTGAAGTCTCCTCTTCCCGACACTCACTCAGACCGGGAACTCTGGCCTTTGTCAAAGCCCCTCCCCCTCTTTTCTCTTGGGGGGAAATGATTGCGCTTAAGTATGAACATATTTGTCCAAGTGGAAGAAGAAGAAGAAGAAGAAGAAGAAGAAGAAGAAGAAGAAGAAGAAGAAGAAGAAGAAGAAGAAGAAGAAGAAGAAGAAGAAGAAGAAGAAGAAGAAGAAGAAGGTTGGTGAAACAGCTTTGCAGCGCTGTGGTCTGAGGCGGGGAAATGACTCTGAGGAAAGGTGGAGATAAATGTTCAAATGGAAAGAAATAACCCAATCTGTACCGTCGTGTCCTTCAGGTGAACCTTAATGCTGATTCCTTAAATGCTGATTCCTTAAATGCTGATTCCTTAAATGCTAACGGCAGACTGAGAGCATTTCAATCTGTCTGCAGGTTTTAATTGGGACTGAATTGCCGTCTCAATGTTTCTTCGTAAATACGTCGGGTGTTTCCTCTCCAAGACGTCGTTGCGGGGTTTTCTTTAGCGTCTGAAAGCTCTTCATAGCGGCAGAGGAGAAGGTTTGATGGCAAGCGTTTGTCTCAAATCATTAAATATAAGAGTGCAGCAGGATCAGGGCTTTATTTCAGGATCCCAACAAAGAAAAGCTATTGTTTCTGTAAAGATGTATTGTTCTCCTAAGACGTCCTTTATGATGCTCACAGACATCAGGACTGGAACACAACTACAACACGTTGTGCGGTGAGACTCCTCGATAGAGTCGCTTATATTGTTCTGATGTTCACGAGGTTTGGTACGCACATTGAAATCGTTATTGTGAACATATTTCAAATTGGCTTTAATTCGCCTTTCCCGACCGGAAAGCCGGCTAATTGGGTTAAAGTGCGACTTTCTTGTATTTTTAGCAAACGACAAAATGCTCGCATCTCAATTGTGATGTTAATAATAATAATAATAATAATAATAATAATGCATTTTATTTATGGGCGCCTTTCAAAGCTCTCAAGGACACATTACAGAGCATAATTAAAAACAAGCAACAAAGAAGAGCACACAGTAATACAAGACTTAAAAATACTTTCAAAAAAATACTTAAAAAAAAATGTTGAATTGCAAAAGAGTATTCGCCTTGTGCTCCCCCTGCTCCAGTGTGTTTCCACACTGTTGTATTCTGTGTTGCTCTTACACTGCCGATATCAACCTTTATATTTGCCAGATAAACCGTTTTGAATGAACTGTTATAAAATCACAATAGTTTGTCCGGCGAGACGCTAATTATTTAAATTACCAATATGTGATGATCTTATCCTTTAGTGATGCTTGGAGCTGTGTCGAGAGAGCAGCCGGGTGTTACGAACCGAGACGCAGGACGCAGGGCCCAACAGCAGGACTCGGAGACAGATGTCCAAAAATAGAATGTTCTTTAATAACAAAAACTAAATCGTACTTTCAAAAAATAGAAAGTAGTTAAACAGCAACACAAACACTCACTTGGCAAAAGGTCTAAATCTCAAGGTCGGTATCAGGAGACAAAAGGCGGGTGCTCACGACATGAAACATAACGAACTGACAAAGGAACACCAGGGCTACATATCGGTGAGGGGGATGGGCACAGGTGAAAACAATCACTCACGGGCGGGAAACACACAAAGGCAGGAAGTGTGGGATCTGGAATGACAGGAAAGATTACTTTCAAAATAAAAACAGGAAGTGACGAGATCAAAACACAAGACTAGAGTAAAACATGACTAAACCCAACATATCTGTTGAGTCACAACACCGGTTAGCAGCTAGCTAGATAGCTAACATTCACTGGCTAACTTGTTAGATGCGTAGCAAATGTAAGCACACTTCCTAGGTAGGTAGGTAGGTAGGTAGGTAGGTAGGTAGCAATGATCTTGAACACAATTCATCATTTACAACCAGAAAAAACCCAGTCTCACAAATAACCCTCTCAAGACGTGACTTATATGACCAGTGTCCATGTCACGTGATCGCAAACTTTCGCAGTGAGAAAAAAAACATGGCGTGCTACCGATTTATTCTTAGTGGAAAATCGTAAATTGTAGGACAGTTTGGCCGTTAAAATGCTTTTTGATTACATTTCTAGCGAGAAGTGTATTTTGACCACATCAAATGAAACACACATAGCCAGGCGCACAACAAAGCTTTTCTCCTTTCAAGTCATTATTAGCCTGCTGTCAGTCGCGTTCCCTTGCTTTGTGCTATTTATTATTGCCGAATGTCCGACTGAGCGGCCTAAAGGGAAACACGAGACACTTTCTCTTTCAGCAGGGACCGCTGAGCTCTTTCAAATCCCCCCGCTTCTGCTCAGAGACTCAGATTGAAGAGCTAATTATGTTTGAGGTGCGGGCGCTCAACACACACACACACACACACACACACACACACACACACACACACACACACACACACACACACACACACACACACACATCTCATTTTGTAGTGGAATTGTAAATACATGTGAGCGGCTGACTGGTTTCCACAGAGAAATGCTGCAAAGGAAGAATAGATGTGAAATCATCCCACGGTTCCAAAGATGGTTGGTGAGGGAAACGGATGATGTCTAGAGTTTAGGAGCGTGTTAAATATCACCTCTCGGAGGTTGTTAGTCAAATTTATGATAATTTATTATTATCTAATATTCAGCAAAAAAAAAGTTATTATATAATTTAAAAAGTCGTATAACTCCTCTGCACAGCAGCTGTCCGCCTCCAACAGCAGCTGGAGTCAATGTGATGGAAATGGAGGGTGAAGAAAGTGGAACATTTAGCATCAGGAGGTAGTGGAGACCAACGCCGAGTTACAAGGAGAGTATTAAGGGATCCATTGCACATGAAGTCTCCAGAAACACCTTTGAACGGGATGATACTGCGCAGAGGGCTAGATGTGGAAGGAAATACCCTTCTGAATTTTGGTTGCAGCAACCTCATGAGACGAAGTAGTCTTAAAGATGAATGGACTGTACTTAAAAATCTCTTTATCAGGTCTGTTCAACCCCTCAAAGCTCTTTACATACTCTAGGGACGCTAACACACTCACACACACTCACTCACTCACACACACACACTCTGTCAAAGCACAGATAACAGACTTCTTGGAGGTGCAGAAAGACACAATACAGACGTTTCTGACATGAGAAAGAAAAGTTGACATTAGGAAGGCGAGCTGAGACTGCAGAGCGTTTCAATATCGAGCATCAGATCCACTCCTGCTGTAGTCCTGCTGACAAACAAACACAAACCAACAAACCAACGCAGGGACACGGTATCCTCGGCGGAGGAAACACTGAAATCTGTGACAGTGACAACGTTTGGGAAGAAAAAACCTGGAAGAAGTTTGTGAGTTTATTGCAGGAAATAGAAGTTTAATTTACAGAAGAACTGAAAGATAGCACAAGGGAAGGCACACACAGGATTAATCCCAGCTGGGGAGGAAAGAAGGTGGAGAGGGAAGCAGGTGGAGAGGGCAGCAGGTGGAGAGGGAAGCAGGTGGAGAGGGCAGCAGGTGGAGAGGGAAGCAGGTGGAGAGGGCAGCAGGTGGAGAGGGAAGCAGGTGGAGAGGGAAGCAGGTGGAGAGGGAAGCAGGTTGAAAGGGCAGCAGGTGGAGAGGGCAGCAGGTGGAGAGGGAAGCAGGTGGAGAGGGCAGCAGGTGGAGAGGGCAGCAGGTGGAGAGGGAAGCAGGTGGAGAGGGAAGCAGGTGGAAAGGGCAGCAGGTGGAGAGGGAAGCAGGTGGAGAGGGCAGCAGGTGGAGAGGGCAGCAGGTGGAGAGGGCAGCAGGTGGAGAGGGAAGCAGGTGGGAAGGGAAGCAGGTGGAAAGGGCAGCAGGTGGAGAGGGCAGCAGGTGGAAGCAGGTGGAGAGGGCAGCAGGTGGAGAGGGCAGCAGGTAGAGAGGGAAGCAGGTGGAGAGGGCAGCAGGTGGAGAGGGAAGCAGGTGGAGAGGGCAGCAGGTGGAGAGGGAAGCAGGTGGAGAGGGAAGCAGGTGGAGAGGGCAGCAGGTGGAGAGGCAGCAGGTGGAGAGGGAAGCAGGTGGAGAGGGCAGCAGGTGGAGAGGGAAGCAGGTGGAGAGGGCAGCAGGTGGAGAGGGAAGCAGGTGGAGAGGGAAGCCGGTGGAGAGGGAAGCAGGTGGAGAGGGCAGCAGGTGGAGAGGGAAGCAGGTGGAGAGGGCAGCAGGTGGAGAGGGAAGCAGGTGGAGAGGGCAGCAGGTGGAGAGGGAAGCAGGTGGAGAGGGAAGCAGGTGGAGAGGGAAGCAGGTTGAAAGGGCAGCAGGTGGAGAGGGCAGCAGGTGGAGAGGGAAGCAGGTGGAGAGGGCAGCAGGTGGAGAGGGCAGCAGGTGGAGAGGGAAGCAGGTGGAGAGGGAAGCAGGTGGAAAGGGCAGCAGGTGGAGAGGGAAGCAGGTGGAGAGGGCAGCAGGTGGAGAGGGCAGCAGGTGGAGAGGGCAGCAGGTGGAGAGGGAAGCAGGTGGGAAGGGAAGCAGGTGGAAAGGGCAGCAGGTGGAGAGGGCAGCAGGTGGAAGCAGGTGGAGAGGGCAGCAGGTGGAGAGGGCAGCAGGTAGAGAGGGAAGCAGGTGGAGAGGGCAGCAGGTGGAGAGGGAAGCAGGTGGAGAGGGCAGCAGGTGGAGAGGGAAGCAGGTGGAGAGGGAAGCAGGTGGAGAGGGCAGCAGGTGGAGAGGGCAGCAGGTGGAGAGGGAAGCAGGTGGAGAGGGCAGCAGGTGGAGAGGGAAGCAGGTGGAGAGGGCAGCAGGTGGAGAGGGAAGCAGGTGGAGAGGGAAGCCGGTGGAGAGGGAAGCAGGTGGAGAGGGCAGCAGGTGGAGAGGGAAGCAGGTGGAGAGGGAAGCCGGTGGAGAGGGAAGCAGGTGGAGAGGGAAGCAGGTGGAGAGGGCAGCAGGTGGAGAGGGCAGCAGGTGGAGAGGGAAGCAGGTGTAGAGAATAAGGCGGGAAAACAGAGACAGGAAGATGAAAAAGACAAGAGCGGAGAAAACACATTTCAAAGTTAAACAGGAAACAGAACGTCACCAGGGTCACGACACACTGTTCGCTCACTGAGCAAAAGAAAAGTCAATCAATCCAGTCCCACAGTTTGTGCCTCGAGGACAAATCCAGATAAATCAATAAAGCAATTATTAAAGTTTCCATTCCTTCCTCCGAATTCCACGCCTCTTATCGGGAACACATTCACATTTAACAAGCCGGAAAATGTAATTGAAGCATTTATTATCTTTATTCTCACTGAATGGCTGTAATCCTTAGTTCACGTCCCGAAAGTTGAAGTGTGTGAATATTCATCAGGGAAACTTGTTTGTACAGACTCATGCCCGCTTCGATGTTCTCAGCTCATTTCAAGTCCAAGGTATTATCATATGATCTGCACAACAACCCGTCGCCGTCAATGAACTTATTGGATCCCAGATAAAATTGCACTGCAAAATGTAAGACACACACACACACACACACACACACACACACACACACACACACACACACACACACACACACACACACACACACACACACACACACACACACACACACACACACACACACACACACACACACACACACACACACACACACACACACACACACACTTTATAGCCGTTGCACTTGTCGAGGTGATAAAAGGGCCTTATGGAGAGAGAGTGAACTGTGTTATTTATATAAGAGGTAATAGAGGGAGATACACAAGTCAGGAAAAAAGTGAATAGTTGGTAAACGGTAAATAGTTAGTGGAATATATTTAGACGGCGCTTTTCCAGTCTTTAAGACCCCTGAACGTCAGTGTTCACACATTCATA
Source organism: Pseudochaenichthys georgianus (assembly GCF_902827115.2). Taxonomy (NCBI): domain Eukaryota; kingdom Metazoa; phylum Chordata; class Actinopteri; order Perciformes; family Channichthyidae; genus Pseudochaenichthys; species Pseudochaenichthys georgianus. Next base: position 1,459,136 of record NC_047512.1, on the reverse strand, counting down.
CAGAGGCAGGGGCTAACATTCACACACACTCACACACCGTTGGGAGCAATTTGGTGTTAAGTGTCTTAAGATAAGATAAGAAGTACTTTGTTGATCCAAATTTGGGAAATGTTTGCGTTGCAGCAGCATAAAAGACATAAGAGAAATTAACAGAATATAAATAAACTATTCAAACATGTAAACATCTCAAAATGTAAATAAAACAGCATTAAAAAGTAGAGCATATACAGATTGAATACATTACATTACATTTAGCTGACGCTTTTATCCAAAGCGACTTACAATAAGTACATTCCAGGAAGACACAACCTTGAAGAAAACAGAATCATAAAGTACATCAGGTTTCATAGAGCCAAGCATTTCAAGTGCTACTCAGCTGGCTTTAGAGAAGCCAGTCCTTTATTAGTATATAAGTGCTTTGTTAATAGTTCTATCCTCGAGGTGGAGTCGAGAGAGATGAGTTTTCAGTCTGCGCCGGAAGGTGTGTAAGCTTTCTGCTGTCCTGATGTCAATGGGAGCTCATTCCACCATCTTGGAGCCAGGATAGCAAACCCACGTGTTCCTGCTGATGGGAACTTGGGTCCCCTTCGCAGCGAGGGTGCAGCGAGTCGTCTGGCTGATGCAGAGCGGAGTGCACGTGCTGGGGTGTACGGTTTAACCATGTCCTGGATGTAGGAAGGGCCAGATCCATTCGCAGCACGGTACGCAAGCACCAGTGTCTTGAAGTGGATTCTAGCAGTTACCGGAAGCCAGTGGAGGGAGCGGAGGAGCGGCGTGGTGTGGGAACATTCAGGAAGGTTGAAGAGCAGACGAGCCGCTGCATTCTGGATGAGCTGCAGAGGTCGGATGGCACATGCAGGCAGACCAGCCAGGAGGGAGCTGCAGTAGTCTAGGCGTGAGGTGACGAGAGCCTGGACCAGAACCTGCGTGGCTCTCTGGGTCAGCTGGGGACGCATCCTCCTGATGCTGTAGAGCGTGGATCTGCAGCAGCGGGTTGTAGCAGCGATGTTTGCAGTGAAGGACAGGTTGTTATCCAGGGTCACACCCAGAGTCCTTGCAGTCTGAGTCGGGGAAACAACCGAGGGGCCGATGTTGATGGTCAGGTCAAGAGCGGGACAATCTTTTCCCGGAAGGAAAAGCACTTCAGTTTGACAGTGAACTAAGTATAACATGCCCAAGGACACAGCGGGAGATTCATGTGATTGGTTGTTGGTCGTGTTGCTCGAATAAAATCCCCAAGCTACAGACACGCCCAGCTCCAAGCTTTTTTCGAAGCTGTAATGTGGACGCTCCGTTAGTGGTCACTGTTCTCGATGAAGGTGTTATTGATCGAGCGGCTGGAGTTCAGAGGACAACACAAAGTATTTCGTTAGCTTGATTTGCTGACTTGGAAAATCAAAGTGTAAAAAGCCCCGACGGAGAAATACAGACCACTTTCTTCGATTCATGGTTTCCTCGTATTGTTTTAACTCATATATCCGTGATTATAAAAAAATCCGTCTATAAAACGTTAAAAGTGTGCATTTTATTATAAAGTTTTGTATTTTTACAGGGACTGTTGCAAAAACTAAGAAGCTTATAAACATCAGGTTTTAAAACTAAAAGAGATTTGCAAAAAAGATACGCTGTCCAAGATCTTTGGAGTTTTATTTGAGTTATTATTTGGTTTGAAACCGTGGTTTCCTAAAGCAAGCTTGCTGCTGTTTTTACACCTCCACCTGGAAGAAAGGGGCCTCGTTGCGATGTGAGTGAGACTACAGACGAGTGGGTAGGGTGTGGTTTGGAATTGGTCCATAATATCTGCTATCATGTCAGCTCTATTTGTCCACTATCCCCCACTCAATCAATCAGTTTATTTATAGCCCAATATCACATGTTACCTTTGTCTCAGTGGACTTCACAGTTTGTTCAGAATATCAGTATGACAATACGACACCCTCTGTCCTCAGAAGCTCTGTCCTCAGACCCTCTGTCCTCAGACCCTCTGTCCTCAGACCCTCTGTCCTTAGACCCTCTGTCCTCAGACCCTCTGTCCTTAGACCCTCTGTCCTCAGACCCTCTGTCCTCAGACCCTCTGTCCTTAGACCCTCTGTCCTCAGACCCTCTGTCCTCAGACCCTCTGTCCTGAGACCCTCTGTCCTCAGACCCTCTGTCCTTAGACCCTCTGTCCTCAGACCCTCTGACCTTAGACCCTCTGTCCTTAGACCCTCTGTCCTCAGACCCTCTGTTAGACCCTCTGTCCTTAGACCCTCTGTCCTTAGACCCTCTGTCCTCAGACCCTCTGTTAGACCCTCTGTCCTTAGACCCTCTGTCCTTAGACCTTCACATCGTACAAGGAAAAACTTCCGGAGAAAAATGACCCGCATGCATTTTCTATGGGATTTTTTTTCTTCTTTCAAAATGTAAAAAAAATGTCTAAAATTATAAATAGTGAAAAATGAAATATATAATATTTGTAGTGTGAACCAAAATATAATACTAAATATTATACAAGTGATTGTTCTTAACCAAAATCACAAAAATCGCATAAAAACACATACTATTCTAATGCGGGTCCTTTTTGACCCACTTATGGACGAGGTAGGGTCCGGCCACTCTAAGGGCATCTAAGGGTTAACACTATGGACAACACTTTGATTCCACCTTTGATTACTAGCTAACAATTGAGCAAGTTACCTTTAATTGACCAATGTTATGTTGGTTGAATGGTCCATGCTAACATGTGTATTATTATGTCTTTATTTCAACAAGGACCATGCACACAAACACATTAATCTGAGAAAAGAGAAGAGATGAATTATGGAGAAGCTTCCTTGTTTCTAGAACAAGAATCTTCAGAGCAGAGCGAAGAGGAGTATTTTGAATCATTAGGAAGGAAGCTGTTTCCAGAACTTTCCAAACAGATTTTGATTCGCATCCTCGACAAGGCAAACTAGAGAATAACAAATACGTATCTACACTTTTACATTTGTGTTTTTCCTCAACGACAAAACTGAGGATTTCTGGAGTAAAGCTCATAACAACGAAGAAGAGTCGACTCTGGAGGAAGTATTTAGAGAGGACTAACTTTGACACATTTCTAACACTGCACAACTTTAAAGGTGGGTCGGTCATTTTGGAGAAACCAGCTGAGTGCGCTAGAATGTGAAAATACACAGCCGAAAAAAATCTGCCACTTCCTCACAGAGCCCCGCCTCCAACACACACGAACACGCACATGACCAATGAGGGCACGAGATCAGTGTGTGCCCAGATGGAAGGCTGACAGGCAGGTAGGCCATCCAGTTACTTTAGCCGGTTCAGATGATTGGTCGTGCTTTCTACAGCGCCACGGCTTCCACAGATGATATTTGTTTTGTATTTTTTGTCGAAGCATTTCAGATATTCATTGCTATCGGGACGTTAAGAGCATTCCATGGAATATAACAAGTGTTTCTGAAGTGAATACCTACCCACCTTTAAGCTAATACTCAACATGTGCATGCACCATGACCTGGTATACTAAGACAGAGGAGAGTCTCCATCCAACAAAAAGCTTTCTAGTGGCTTTTCTAATCACAATTAAAGTCCAGATTTGAAGACGTCTTCGTCTCAGACTCCGACAATCGAGCCCCACATCTCCTAACAACCCGTCTGGCCGCATCCTGTCAGTCCAAAGCTCAGCCACAGAACAGCACTGATTGTGTACAAGGTACTGCGGTTAGCTATCGCTAAGTGATCGACATGATCTGGATCCGATTCAAAGCTAAATGACTAGATGCTATAAAGCAGCAGAGAAAGACCCGTAAGCCAACGCTATAAAAGCTATCTTTGGAAACACAACCAGTAAAAGTCATTCTCCTTCCGTTCAGATTCACTTACGCAGGAGTCGGTCTCCTCTCGACTGAACAATCGAATTAACTCTGAGGAAGAATCGTGGATGTTTTTGTAGGCTTTTTGAGAAGCTTGTTAATGGATGATTAGGATGAGTTACGTAGAAATGATCTTTATTAGAGACGCACGGACACACAGAGACAGCCCTACTGTAATGCGGCTTTGTGTCCTTTTGTAGTCAACTTCCTGTTGTTTGTCTTGTCTTACCCCGGCTGATACTTCACTAAATCCACTGTTTTGATTTGTAAGGTCAAATTGTAAATGTAAATTGTAAATCTGTAACCCTGTAAGGTGTCCTTGGGTGTTTTGAAAGGCGCCCCCCAAAATAAATGTATTATTATTATTATTATTATTATTATATCGTCTGAAGAAGATCCTGTGAAAAAGTAGGAATAGTATTATCTTGAAACACGCAACAAGTCCTGAAAAGCAAATGTTACTTAGTTTAGAAGTACAGAAGTATTATATGCAAAATGAATTCAAGGAAATTGGCTCCTTGGATCGCGACCAAATACCTGATTAATGTTGTAGTTCGTCAATGGACGCCAACTGAAGGACTTATTTTACAAACAGGGTAAATTAGAACGCTGCACATCATTACCTTGTATAAGAATATCATGATTTTTGAAGAACTAAAGTACATATTTCCAGTCAAAAGTATGTGTCTCCAAATTGTTGTGAATTAAAAATGTATTTAGCTTAAAATGGAAATACGTCCTCTCTGTCTTCTTCTGCTGTTCCCTTTAGTGTTTACTTCCTGTCTCTCTTCTTCTGCTGTTCCCTTTAGTGTTTACTTCCTGTCTGTCTTCTTCTGCTGTTCCCTTTAGTGTTTACTTCCTGTCTGTCTTCTTCTGCAGTTCCCTTTAGTGTTTACGTCCTCTCTGTCTTCTTCTTCTGTTCCCTTTAGTGTTTACTTCCTGTCTGTCTTCTTCTGCTGTTCCCTTTAGTGTTTACTTCCTGTCTGTCTTCTTCTGCTGTTCCCTTTAGTGTTTACTTCCTGTCTGTCTTCTTCCGCTGTTCCCTTTAATGTTTACTTCCTGTCTGTCTTCTTCTGCTGTTCCCTTTAGTGTTTACTTCCTGTCTATCTTCTTCTGCTGTTCCCTTTAGTGTTTACTTCCTGTCTATCTTCTTCCGCTGTTCCCTGTAGTGTTTACTTCCTGTCTGTCTTCTTCTGCTGTTCCCTTTAGTGTTTACTTCCTCTCTGTCTTCTTCTGCTGTTCCCTTTAGTGTTTATTTCCTGTCTGTCTTCTTCTGCTGTTCCTTTTAGTGTTAACTTCCTGTCTGTCTTCTTCTGCTGTTCCCTTTAATGTTTACTTCCTATCTGTCTTCTTCTGCTGTTCCCGTTAGTGTTTACTTCCTCTCTGTCTTCTTCTACTCTTCCCGTTAGTGTTTACTTCCAGTCTGTCTTCTTCTGCTGTTCCCTTTAGTGTTCACTTCCTGTCTGTCTTCTTCTGTTCCCTTTAGTGTTTACTTCCTGTCTGTCTTCTTCTGTTGTTCCCTTTAGTGTTTACTTCATGTCTGTCTTCTTCTGCTGTTCCCTTTAGTGTTTACTTCCTGTCTGTCTTCTTCCGCTGTTCCCTTTAATGTTTACTTCCTGTCTGTCTTCTTCTGCTGTTCCCTTTAGTGTTTACTTCCTGTCTATCTTCTTCCGCTGTTCCCTGTAGTGTTTACTTCCTGTCTGTCTTCTTCTGCTGTTCCCTTTAGTGTTTACTTCCTCTCTGTCTTCTTCTGCTGTTCCCTTTAGTGTTTATTTCCTGTCTGTCTTCTTCTGCTGTTCCCTTTAGTGTTAACTTCCTGTCTGTCTTCTTCTGCTGTTCCCTTTAATGTTTACTTCCTGTCTGTCTTCTTCTGCTGTTCCCGTTAGTGTTTACTTCCTCTCTGTCTTCTTCTACTGTTCCCTTTAGTGTTTACTTCCTCTCTGTCTTCTTCTACTGTTCCCGTTAATGTTTACTTCCCATCTATCTTCTTCTGCTGTTCCCTTTAGTGTTAACTTCCTGTCTGTCTTCTTCTGCTGTTCCCTTTAGTGTTAACTTCCTGTCTGTCTTCTTCTGCTGTTCCCTTTAGTGTTTACTTCCTGTCTGTCTTCTTCTGATGTTCCCTTTAGTGTTTATTTCCTGTCTGTCTTCTTCTGCTGTTCCCTTTAGTGTTTACTTCCTGTCTGTCTTCTTCTGCTGTTCCCGATAGTGTTCACTTCCTCTCTGTCTTCTTCTGCTGTTCCCTTTAGTTTTTACTTCCTGTCTGTCTTCTTCTGATGTTCCCTTTAGTGTTTACTTCCTGTCTGTCTTCTTCTGATGTTCCCTTTAGTGTTTACTTCCTCTCTGTCTTCTTCTGCTGTTCCCTTTAGTTTTTACTTCCTGTCTGTCTTCTTCTGATGTTCCCTTTAGTGTTTACTTCCTGTCTGTCTTCTTCTGATGTTCCCTTTAGTGTTTACTTCCTGTCTGTCTTCTTCCTCTGTTCCCTTTAGTGTTTTGCACATAGTCCCTTGATCATCCTTAGCAACGGTCTGTTCTTCTTACAGACGGTCTGTTAGCGAAAAATAGCAGACCTATGGAATGTCAAAATTGACCAATCAGAATCGAGTATTCAACTAAGTTCTGTTTTAAAGTGTATTTTCATCTTGTTGTGCGTATGTGTGAATTCCGAGAGCAAACACCAGGTTATATTAGTTATAAGTGGACATACGGTATTGGGCCAACACAGCAGACAGTGACTCAGAGAGAGAGAGGTGTGGGTAGCCTCGTCCTCTCATCACTGAGAGAGAAGAGTGTGCTTTGTTCGTTGTGGGTGTTACAATAGATTGGCTCCATCTGACCAGCCCACACACACACACGCACACACACACACACACACACACACACACACACACACACACACACACACACACACACACACACACACACACACACACACACACACACACACACACACACCACACACACACACACACACACACACACACACACACACACACACACACACACACACACACACACACACACACACACACACACACACACACACACACACACACACGCACACGCACACTGATTCAATCTTGACATGGAGTCGAGTGAGTGTAGCGTGTCATTAGTTTGTTTTCTCACTCTTGGCCTGAAACTGCAAACTAATTTGTCCCACACATTATTTGAATCCACGGATCATTAAAGAACGATGCTGCCTGTTGGGGTGAGTTGAAGAGATCACATGTTTAACAGTACATGACTCATCTCGACTCCAGTGACTAAATGTGAAAATAATTCACGAAAAATAATGCAGTATTATTCAAGCATTCAAAACGGCACTGCATGGGACACAAATAAGCAGGCTAGGCCTTAAGGGTACTTTCAAAGTGTCCTTTAAAGGTGGGGTATGTAATTTAGGAGAAACCGTCTGGAGTGCGCTAGAATTTGAAAATGCGCAGCCTCTGCCACTTCCTTACGGCCCCGTCCACACTACAGCGTCGACAGCTTCAATCTGCCCATTCACTTTGAATGGGGTGACGTCACGTTGCCTCGCTTTTTCGCCGAACTGAATTGTGGGTAGCAGAGCGGTCCGTCTCCGCCGTCAGAAGTTGAACAATGTTCAACTTCTGACGCCGGAGACGCCGGAGTAGCCAGCGCCAGCCAATCAAATCCCGTTTCTGAAAATCTGACAGCTGAAGCCGTAGCCAATCAAACCGCATCTAAACTGGGAGAGATATCCCGCCGTTCATTTCTATATTTCAAAACAAACTAACTAAACTAATTATCGCCGTAGCAATCACCCGGTTTTGTATGACCAGACCCTCTTCACCTACCGGGACACAAACCGGAGGAACCAGGCATGGAGGGAGGTGGCAGAGACAGTGGGGGAAACTGGTAGGGTTTCGCCTGTTTGGGGAGTTTATATATATATTGCTCGCATACAATCCCGGGGGTTTTGCTTTGTATGTCGGGGGCGGGAGATTCATGTGATTGGTTGTTGGTCGCGTTGCTTGAATAAAATCCCCAAGCTCCAGACACGCCCAGCTCCAAGCTTTATTTGAAGCTGTAGTGTGGACGCTCCGTCACAGAGCCCCTCCTCCAACACACACGAACGCGCACATGACCAATGAGGGCACGAGGTCAGTCTGTGCCCAGGTGGAAGGCTGACAGGCAGGTAGGCCATCCAGTTACTTTAGCCGGCTCAGATGATTGGTCGTGCTTTTTACAGCGCCACGGCTTCCACTGAGGATATTTTTGTATGTATTTATTGTCAAAGCGTTTAATGTATTCATTGCTGTCGGGATGTTCAGAGTGAATTACATAGCCCACCTTTAAACTAAAGAAAGACACAACAAAACATCAGATTATGTTATATTTCTTGAAAAAAGGGATTGCAAGCAGGATTGAATGTTACATTTCATTTAACATTTACAGATTGATATAATTGTGTACAGACACACCTGCTACTATGCATTCTGCATAACGACTACATGTGGTACTCTCAGTTCATCTGGATGCTCATACAGGATTTTAACTTTTTAGCAGAGCAAAAAAACAAAACATACAATACAAATCAGAAATACAATTAACATAATAGTTCCCCCACTTTAAGCGTCACGGTTACGGACACGGTTACGGACACGGTTACGGTCACGGTTACGGACACGGTTACGGTCACGGTTACGGTCACGGTA